>NC_057795.1:54938689-55068471 GCF_018294505.1 Triticum aestivum
CGGAAGCGGGGGAACGGGAGCGGGGAAGCGGGCGCGGGGGAGCGGGGCGCCGCGTGGGGCGGGCGGCAGCGGCGGCCTAGGGCCCGCCGGCGGCGGGGAGGAACCCTAGCGGGAGCCTAGCGGGCGCTCCTGGTAGGCTGTGCTTGGTGCTTTCCTCACCAGTACTAGTGTAGCATTGCCGTCAATAGACTACTGATTTGTGTTCAAAACTATTTAAAAGGTCCTTGCAATAATGTTATCAGTATCAAATCTCGAGCTCAATCAGTTTTACTCTTCCAACTTTCCCATAATGTTCTATTCAACCCGAATCTCTCACACTCCAGATATTTCAACTGGATCAATTTGAGGTTGAGAAGGAATTATGTTTACTCCGGACCGGAGGATGCTGAAGCTGCTGCCTAAACTCTGAACATACTCCCTTCGTTCCTAAATACTTGTCTTTCTAGAGATTTTAACAAGTGACTACATACGGCGCAAAATGAGTGAATCTACACTTTAAAATATGTCTACATACATCCATATGTTGAGTTCATTTGAAATGCCTAGAAAGATAAGTATTTGGGAATGGAGGGAGTAGTAGCCAACATGGGAGGAAGAATATTTGCTTTGGGCAAACACATGCGGCAGAGGGTGATTAACTGTTTTTTCACAAAGTTCGACAGCAGCGAGCAGAGGAGGGGCAGGACAGGAAGGTGACCACGATTCTTAGACAGAGATTCTACTTCACTAGTTTCAGTAGTAACACTGGAAGAAGAATGATGAAAAGAAAATACAATAAAACCCGATAAGCACATCCAGTGCTGCAGCCTCAATCCTAATAGCATCAATTTGAGCCCTCGTAGCAGCAATAATTTCAGCCCTTGAAGCATGAACGCGTCGCTGCATTTCTCGTTACACGCTGCAAGCAGCCGCATTACTGATGATGAGCACATTTATCATCCGAATTTCCTCGACCATGTCCAAGTACCTGTCCAACCACCTGAAGAGACGCCAGTCTTTGACCTTTCCAAGCATACTCAATTCAGTAACTTGCTTGAACCAAGCACCAGGAAAACAATATGACATGCTTCTTGACTCTGAAGTCTGAATATTAAAGCACAGAGGAATATCATCGGCTGAAACCAGCGCCAATATTTTGGCAGCCCCTAATTTGGTCAGGCTGGCGTGGACAAGAACCAAACAGCCCCTAAATAGCAAGTGCGATAAAGAGTTGTTATCTCTGCAGCGGGTTGCGGCCTCACCCATGAATAGCGCCGGCGGCCTCCGCATCTCCTGCGCCACCACCCCCTTTGTCCTCGATGCGCCACCGCGTGTGCGAGCTCCCATAGCCAAACATAGCCACCTCATCTCGATGCCTTTCGCCTTGTCCGACGACCTCCTCCCTCTGAACCGGCTCCGGGGGATGACTTGGAATGGGTGGGATGCGCAGAGGTCGGGCACGAGAGCAGGTAAGCATTGCAAGCACGCAGTCGCAGGTCGCTCGAATTCAATCAAGGAGCATTCTCGTAATAAGCTGATTCAATGCTAATTACAGTACAGCTTTCGGTCAGTCAACATTGGCGCCCCACATCACATGGCCTACTTCTCAAGGATTGCAGGAAGGAGCAGCAAGTACAGTAGAAAATTATATCCGTGTTTACACGGCCTGCGAGTCTTGCATCTTGTTTCTGCTACGAATGTTCAAACATCTTGTTTGTGCTGGGCCATCAGACTGTACTCGGGACTGTCGGCCCTCGCGAGTCTTCTTTCAGTCATTGATGAACAGTGCACGCGGTGCTTCAGATTTTTCTTCAGTCAATGATGCATGCCTTTTGTGAAAACTGAAAAGTGACGTGACCTTTTTTCGAGCAGCACACGCGGTGCTTCCAGCCAAGCATTTGCGGCAGGCTAACCGTGCAATCATTTTCTTTAGAACAATCAACAATATCAGCAGACTATTTATCTGTGTGCGTTGGAGCTTCACCTACACTGAGCTCCACAGCATGAGCCTTCTCCTAGCCTTGGAGCTGCTACTCTTCCTGCTCGCCTTCCCACACATTTCTTGTGCCTCAAATTCCACGCATTTGTCGCTGGATCGGCAAGCACAGGCACTTCTCCAATGGAAATCTAGCCAAAACAGTTCGTCTCATGTAATCGAAGACTCATGGAGAAAGGAAACCAGCCCCTGTAACTGGACCGGTGTTACCTGCAGAACGGCCGTGTCTCATGGCCGTAGCCAGAGTGATCCTGCCCTTGTTGTGTCCAATATCTCGCTTCCAATGTTTGACATTTATGGCAGGTTGGACGAGCTACAATTTTCAGACTTGCCTTATCTTGTCCATCTGGACCTCCGGTACAATGCTCTTCTGGGCCCAATCCCATCAAGCATTGGTGCTCTTGCCGAGCTCACTCACTTGGATCTATCCTTCAATAGCTTGAAGGGATCTATCCCAACATCCCTAGGTAATGGGATAAGTATATTTTTCGTCTTTCAACTCTTCCGAAAGTATACAAATGGTCCCTCGACTCCGAAACCATCAAAACTTAGTCCCTCAACTTTCAAAACGGAATAAGTTTAGTCCCTCAATTTTCAAAACCGGATAAGTTTAGTCCCTTGTATCGCTTAGGGTGATTTTCTGCTGAAGCGGAGTGGTTTTTGACTCAGACACACGCACAAAAGGTGCTTGGTATAATGCTCAGCGGCACTGCACATTGGAGGTGGCAGACGCGAGCAGTAGCGGCAGCGTGTGTTGACGGCGCCCGGCAGTGTCTGCAACGAGCGAATACGGTGGTGGCTGCTGCTGAGGTGTCGTGGCTCAGTGCGCATCTGCCCGGGTCATCCATGATGAGGCTGATGAACGACGACATATAGCTTGTAACTGCTAGAGTGCTGGAGGCAGGATCAAGGGCGTGAAGCTCCCAAAGCTGCTCTTTTGCTCTTATCGCTGCCACTGCTGGTGTTGTGCACGAACATTCGAGTCTGCCCGCTCGTGCAGGTCCCCATAAAAACAAGGTCTGCACTTACCGTTCTACAGTTCATGTTGTGGTTGAGCTTGACATGGCTCTATCTAGCTGGGATGGATGGAGGAGCACCACCGTGACGTCTTACAAGGGCCGGGGATCGCGAGCTCCTACAAGGAGCCGATGCTCATGCACCACAGGTCGGCAGCACTAATCAACAGAACAAGGCGGCGACTGTATATGGTAGTGCATGGTGGGCGTGCGATCTCGTCGAGCTCAAATTCCCTGCACGTCTGTGTCCCAAGTTCCATGGCGCCTCTTCATGGTCCAGTCTTGTGGCCTGGGCATCGAAGGTGGCGGAGCGCTTTCTTCTGCTCCTCGCCGCACGTCGGGCAGGATCTCATCAGCTCGTCTCGGCATGCCGCCCGCCCGACAACATCGTTGTTGGCTGTTGCATGTTGCCGATGTGGAAGTGCGACATGCCGTAGGCTCAGCAATTGTAGCACATGGTGCGTGGTTGGGATTCGCACGGTGGCGATGCACCGGGAGGCAGCTTTAGCCCACTGCTGCCTAATGAGCATTGTACCGAGCACCCTCCGTGCACGTGCCTGAGTCAAAAACCACTCCATGTGAGCACAAAACCACCCTAAGTGACACAAGGGACTAAACTTATATGGTTTTGATAGTTAAGGGACTAAGGTTTGCTGGTTTTAAAGTTGAGGGACCATTTCTATACTTTCGAAAGAGTTAAGGGACGAAAAATATACTTTTTCCCTAGGTAATTGTACTAAACTAACCTCTATCTATCTCTCATACTACAATCTGTTTATACCGTGCCTAGTACAGTAGGAACATTACAGACTTTTATGAGCCTCTTCACTTTGCAGACTTGACCAATCTTGACTATCTTGGCCTCGGTCACAACTCTCTCTCGGGCCTAATCCCATCAAGCATTGGCACTCTTTCCAAGCTGACTGTCTTACATCTATCCTTCAATTTTCTAGATGGACCTATCCCATTCATAGGTAACTGTACAAAACTAACCTCTCTGCATCTCTCTCATAATTTTTTGACCAAAGGATCTCTTGGAAGCATAGGAAATCTAACGAGTTTAAGATACTTAAATCTTTCCAATAATCAAATAAATGAATCCTTCCCTTCGGCTATTTTGAAATTAGCGTCTCTAACAAGTTTGTCACTTGGATCCAATCAGCTTAATGGCCTATTACCGTCACAATTTGGATCTCTAATTATTCTCTCGCATCTGGATCTTTCCAACAATCAGATCACGGGTTCCATTGGTAGCATAGCAAATCTAACAAGTTTAGAATTCTTGGATCTTTCCAACAATCGGATCACGGGTTCCATTGGTAGCATAGGAAACCTAACAAGTTTAGAATTCTTGGATCTTTCCAACAATCGGATAAATGGTTCCATCCTTTCAACATTCTCGAAATCGATCTCTCTTACAAAACTATCACTTAAGTCCAATCAGCTTAATGGCCTACTACCGCCAGAGTTAGGATCTCTTGTTCTTCTAAGAGATCTGGATCTAAGTAGAAACCAATTTCTAGGAAGCATTCCACCTTAGATAGGACATTGCCACCTTTTGTCATCATTACTCATATCAGACAACTTATTGACAGGAGAAATACCACCAGAATTTGGTTATCTCACCGACCTATATGAGCTGGACTTGAGTAGAAACAATTTAAGTGGTGCCATCCCAGTGACTTTTAATAAGCTTTACCGACTGGTCAGGCTGAATTTATCATATAACGCTGTAGATGGCAAAGTTCCATATACATCCATCCCTGCATCTTTGACCGTCGTTTCACTTGGCCATAATATCAATTTATGCGGCGATTCGCGATATTCAGACTATTCGGAGTATGACTTAACACCATGTAAGGCACTGGAGGTTGACAGGGAACAACAAAGCACTAAACGTCTGCATGTCATACTACCTCTTGCTTTAGCTTTATTTCCCTTCATTTGCCTTGCAATAACAACCATCGTGGTTGTTTGTCGGAGAAGAAAATCTGTAAAAAGTAGTAGCAAAAACAAATCTGGAGATATATTTTCCATATGGAATTTCGACGGGAAAATCGCATTCAAAGACATAGTCAGCGCAACAGAAAATTTCGATGAGAAATATTGCATTGGCATTGGAGGCTATGGATCAGTCTTCAGAGTTGACCTTGAAGGGGGAACTACCTTTGCTGTGAAGCTCCTCCATTCAATGGAAGAATATGACGACGAGGGATCATTCCACACTGAGATTGAAGTGTTGACAAAAATCAGGCATCGATGCATCGTCAAGTTGTATGGCTTTTGTTCCCACTCCCAGGGCAAATTACTCGTCTATGATCTTATCGAGAGGGGAAGTTTATCATACATATTTCATGACCAAGAGCTAGTGAAGGAATTGGATTGGCCCAAGAGAGTCACTCTTGTGAAGGATGTAGCTCAAGCTCTCTCTTACTTGCATCATGATTGCGATGATCCAATCGTGCATCGCGACATAAAAAGTAGCAACATTCTTCTGGATCGTGATTTTAAAGCTTATATTTCGGATTTTGGCATGGCAAGGAAACTGAAGCATGGTTACTCAAGCTGGAGCACTATCTTTGGAGGGACATGTGGCTACATAGCCCCAGGTACGTACATGGGCTTATTAGATTTTTATCCTTTATATGAAAATATGATTCCGAAAGAGAGACAATTGGGTTCCGTTCTGATATATATACTGTTGCTGTTTTATTACAGAATTGTCATCTACTATGGTGTTGACAGAGAAGTGTGACGTTTACAGTTTCGGTGTGCTTGCGCTGGAGGTTGTGTTGGGAAAGCACCCAGGCGATCTGCTCCTTCCGTTCTTCTGCTGAACAGAGCAGCCAGGGAAGTTCAAGGATATCCTGGATCAACGCGTCGCAGCACCCTCAACCATTGACGAGGAGAAGGATGTAATTTTGGTCGCCTTGGTGGCCTTTGCTTGCCTGCAAGTCAATCCCAAAGCCCGGCCAACAATGCAGCAGGTACACCAGGCCCTTGCAAACAGAAGCCTCCCAGTGCTCAGGCCCCTTCATGAAGTCAGGCTGCAAGATTTGCATGATTATTGTGGCTCCATAAAGAATATATGAAGCTATGTAGCTAGTCTCGTGTGTTGAAGGATGGATAACAGGAAAATACATCCTTTGTACATTGATTTGGTATTGTTACTTGTAATTTCAGAATCGAAAATCGCATGGTTTGCCAAAACTCTTGGATGAAAATACGTGCATTAACTGTGACGAGCCCATGTGCATATGCGCATTGCTTTGTCTTCTTATGGGGCGGGTAGCAGGTTGGCTTTACGATATATTTAGGCTTTACTTGAAATAATGTTATCAGTACCAGATGTCAAATTCAACCAGATTTATTCTCCGTCTTTTCTCATAATTCACATATTTTTTGCGGGTAATGTTCTATTCACAATTAGCCAGTGAAGGTCTTGGACCTGAAGCTCTGACACTCCAGATATGATTGATTGAGAAGGATTTTTTTTCATCCAGAGGGTGCTGATGAAGCTGCCGACTGAACTCTGAATGTAGTTTCTTTTTAGAAAAGGAGGATGACTCCCGGCCTCTGCATCTGGGAAATGCATGCGGAGAATATTTGCTTTGGGAGTTTGAGAATAGGTTTAGGGTTTTCCGTGGGGCAATGCCTCTCCACGTCCTTCTATATATATAAGATCAGCATACAAGTTACATACGTACATAATACGTGTACATGACATGCTAGACCTATTTTAACATACCCCCTCAATCTGAATTTCTACTCTGTACAAGGTTTAGATTGGTACTAAAACGGTCTAGCATCTGTCAAGTGGCTGGTTTGGTAAACACGTCAGCCAGCTGATCATTAGAAGAAATGAACCTGACATCAAGAGCTCCAGAAGCAACACGCTCACGCACAAAGTAGAAATCAATCTCAATGTGCTTGGTGCGTGCATAAAAAACTGGGTTGGCAATTAGATATGTGGCTCCCAAATTATCACACCATAGAACAGGAACACGCTGCTGGGAAACACCAAGCTCCTTGAGTAGTGATTCTACCCAAATGGCCTCAGCAGCTCCATTTGCCAGAGCCTTGTACTCAGCCTCCGTACTAGATCTCGACACCGTCGGTTGCTTCTTGGAGCTCCAGGAGATGAGATTTGGCCCAACAAAGATGGCAAAGCCTCCAGTGGATCGTCGATCATCAGGACACCCAGCCCAGTCTGCGTCGGTGAAAATACTAATGCTGTTGGAGACAGCCTTCCGAAACTTCAGTCCAGTTTGCAATGTTCCCTTTACATAGCGCAGGATGCGCTTAACAACTTCCCAATGAACATCAGTGGGCTGTGAGAGAAACTGGCATACCTTGTTCACTGCAAATGAAATGTCTGGGCGAGTGAGAGTCAAATACTGCAATCCACCAACGACACTACGATACCGGAAAGAATCATCGGCACCGAGAGGCTGTCCAGACACCCGTGCAAGCTGGTCGGAGGTAGACAACAGTGTGGAAGTGGACTTACAATTCTCCATGTTCACACGATGTAAAAGATCCAAGGCATACTTCCGTTGTGTCAAGGTCATACCCCCTGAATTGTACGACGCTTCCAAGCCAAGAAAGTACTCCAGCGGCCCAAGGTCCTTAATAGAAAAGGTGGCCGCAAGTGAATGAACAAGACCGTCAACTGCACGTGGAGAAGAGCCAGCAATAACAATATCATCCACGTAGACAAGCATGTATATCTGAACATCCTGATGGCGGAAGAAAAACAGAGAGGCGTCGGCGCGAGAGGGAACAAACCCCAACTGGAGAAGACGAGAACTGAGCCGAGCATACCAAGCGCGAGGGGACTGTTTGAGTCCATAGAGAGCCCGCTGCAACTTGCACACATGAGAGGGATACCGAGCGTCCTCAAAACCTGGTGGATGCTGCATGTAGACATCCTCAGACAAGTAACCATGAAGGAAAGCGTTGCTAACATCAATCTGACGGAGAATCCATCCGTGAGACACAGCTAGAGCAAGAACCAGGCGAACGGTGGCTGGCTTGACAACCGGACTGAATGTATCACCATAGTCAATGCCAAGCGGTTGGGTGAAACCACGCGCGACCAGACGAGCTTTATGATTGTCAATGGAGCCATCCGGATGATGCTTGGTCTTGAAAATCCACTTGCTCCCAACGACATTAACACCACGCGGACGAGGCACAAGAACCCAAGTCCTGTTGCGACGCAGAGCGTCCAGCTCATCCATCATGGCGGTGCGCCAAGCATGCTCATGGAGGGCATCACGATGAGAGACAGGCATAGCGTGAAAAGCACGGCGGCGAGGGTCGTAGCGGACAGTTCCATCAGTGGGAACAAGCGCACAACGAGTATGATCGCGAGTGCGCGTGACCATGGTGTGGCCCGGAGCAGCTGGAGGCGTCGCGGTTGAGGGGATAGGGCTGCCCTCAACAGAAGGAGATGCGAGCTGATCGGACGACGAGGAGGGAGCAGCAGCCTCCTGCATTGAGAACGACGTGGCAGCAGGCGATGAAGTGGCCGGCGCTGGCGTTGATGATGGGCCGGGGGAGGCCAGCGCGATCGCTGGGCTGGGGGACGTGCATGTGCCATGCACGTCGATCGCCGGGGAGGTCGGCGCGTCCGCAGCGGGCTGACCAGCCGAGCGGCCCGCAGAGGGCGGGGGCGTCGCGGAAGATGGGCCGGGCGACGAGGCAGCCGACGAGCCGGGCGACGTGCATGCGCCATGCACGTCGATCGCCAAGGAGGGAGGAGCGGCGTCCTGGTATGCCTGCACAGAAGCAATATGGCCTGGAACAGGCGGATCAGTAGACAGGTAGGATAAGTCATATTTACGCATATGGTCACCCGTAACCGGCTCATTGGAAGGAAACGAGAGAACATCAGCCAAGGAGGAGATATCGACGGTGACCCCAGGTGTGGCATATGGAAACACAGACTCATCAAACACAACATCACGGGAGATGTAGATACGACCCGTGGAGCGGTCGAGACATTTGTACCCCTTATGCAGCTGGCTATAACCTAAGAACACACACATAGTGGACCGGAAAGCAAGTTTGTGAGCGTTATATTTGCGCAAGCTAGGCCAGCAGGCGCACCCAAAGGTGCGGAGAAAGGTGTAATCGGGTTTGACTTTAAGAAGGCGGTACAGGGGTGTATCTTGTTGGAGAACAGGTGTAGGCATGCGATTAATCAAGTAACATGCAACAAGGAAAGCTTCGTCCCAATACCGTAAAGGAAGAGACGAATGAGCCAATAAGGCCAGACCTGTTTCCACAAGATGAGGGTGTTTGCGTTCAGCAATCCTGTTTTGCTGAGAGGTGTGTGGGTAGGACACACGATGAGAGATCCCAGTGCGTTGGAAATAGCGATGTAATTTGTGGTACCCACCACCCCAGTCTGACTGAACGGATATGATTTTAGTGCCGAGAAGACGCTCAACATGAGCCTGAAAAGCATAAAATACTTGCTCAACGTTAGACTTGTGCTTAAGAATATATATCCAAGTGAAACGGGAATAATCATCGACAAAGCTCACATAATACTTATAGCCTCCTGAAGAGGAAAGAGAAGGCCCCCAAACATCAGAATGAATTAACTCAAGAGACATAGTAGAAACATGAGTGGATAAAGTATATGGTAATTGTCGACTCTTAGCACGCTGACAAGCATCACACACTGAAAAATGACGTTCAGAAGAACACACTAAATCATTGCTCTTAACAATGTCTTGAACAATTTTATTGGAGGGATGACCGAGACGCTGATGCCACTGGGACGAAGTGGTCTTGACACTAAGAGACGCTTGGCGAGTGGAGGAGGATGACGCGCGACCAAACGGGATGGGGTAGAGGCCGCCACGACTTCTACCGCGAAGAAGAATTTTCTTCGTGGCTATGTCCTTAACAAGGAAAAAGAAACGGTGAAATTCTACAAAAACATCATTATCAAGAACAAGTCGATAAACGGACAATATATGTTGATGTATATGTGGAAGACGAAGAATATTGCGTAAACGCAGAGATGAACCGGGTATAGTGGAATGACCAATATGCGAAATAGACAAACCTGCACCATTCGCCACTTGCACTTGATCCTTCCCGCCGTAGCGCTCATGGAAGTGAAGACGGTCAAGATCACTCGTTAGGTGATCCGTCGCACCGGTGTCCACGATCCAGTGCGGCGGTTCATGCGTGGAGGCGGAGTTGGAGGCAGAGTTGGCGGCGCGGTGGTCGCGGTCATAGCGGCCGCGACAGTCCGTCGCCTCATGCCCCCAGTTCTTACATATCTGACACCTAGGGCGCCAGTCCATGCCCTTAAAAGCAGTTGCAGCTCTTCTCAAGGATTTGAGTATGGACTTTGCACTCAAGGACTTGGGTGCATTGCATTTCTTTCTTGGTATTGAGGTAAAAAAAGTTGCACGTGGAGTTCTTCTGTCGCATGAAAAATATGTGCAAGAGATCTTTCAACGGATGGGCATGACTGGATGCAAACCTTCGCCTACACCCTTGTCTGTCTCTGAGAAGTTATCTCTTCATGATGGAGCCATCCTCACAGCCGAAGACTCCACCAGGTATAGGAGCATCGTGGGAGCACTACAGTACCTAACTTTGACACGGCCAGATATTGCATATGCTGTTAATAAGGTATGTCAGTTTTTGCATGCTCCTACTACTGTTCATTGGACTGCAGTTAAAAGGATACTCAGATATCTTCAAGGCACCAAGAGTCATGGTCTTAAGCTCCACAAATCAGACTCCATGCTTGTTAGTGCGTTCTCCGATGCAGAATGGGCAGGCTGTCCTGATGACAGGAGATCTACAGGAGGTTTTGCAGTTTTTCTTGGAGGTAACTTGGTGTCGTGGAGTGCTCGTAAGCAGGCGACCGTTTCCAGGTCAAGCACAGAAGCTGAGTACAAGGCTCTAGCTAATGCCACTGCTGAAGTAATCTGGGTCCAAAACATGTTGACAGAGTTGGGTGTTTCTCATCCCAAGGCAGCGTCACTATGGTGTGACAATTTGGGTGCTACTTATTTATCTGCCAACCCTGTTTTTCATACTAGGACGAAGCACATCGAGATAGATTATCACTTTGTGAGAGAACGAGTTGCAAATAAGCTGTTGAATGTTCGCTTTGTTCTTACAGGTGATCAGGTTGCAGATGGGTTTACTAAACCCCTTTCCTTGAGGCAGCTGGAGGCATTTCGACGCAATCTCAACTTAGATAAGTTGTGATTGAGGGGGAG
Source organism: Triticum aestivum (assembly GCF_018294505.1). Taxonomy (NCBI): domain Eukaryota; kingdom Viridiplantae; phylum Streptophyta; class Magnoliopsida; order Poales; family Poaceae; genus Triticum; species Triticum aestivum. Next base: position 54,949,942 of record NC_057795.1, read on the forward strand.
TGTTAAACATCTTGTACATACGGTTATACTGTATATGCGTGCGTACGTGTTAGATATTCTGTTGTAATATTAGTTGCGCTGTTGAGATTGAGTTCTATCCTAGATTGTGACTTGTAGATCAATCCACAGCCCAACAACCTTGTAATCTCGCATCATGTGCCTATATTAACACGTACGCGTCCCTGCTAATTGAAAACGCTTGAGCCTCATCTTTCTACACTGCATTCTTCGCCACACCCTACGAGCAGTCCCTTGGCTGATGATAGCACATTTATCATCCAAATTTCCTCGACCATGTCCAACCACATGAAGAAACGCTAGTCTTTGACCTACTGAATTCAGTAATTTGCTTGAACCAAACATCAGGAAACCGTATGGCATACTACTTGATTCTGAACATTAAACAACAGAAGAGCAACCTTGTCAATTCCTGGGCATCCCGCTGAAGATTTGCCCGGTTTCAAAGAAGTCCAAGACTCTTTCAAGATCAAATGTTCACGTCCACATTCCGTCAGAGGGGGCCTCATTATCCCGTGGTGCACGCCAGCCAGCTATGTTACATGGTACGGGGATACGGTGTCATATCCTTGCCATAGGCGAACCTAGGATTTGGGATTTTGGTACAAGATCTCAAGTTCCAGAGAAAGAGTGTCGTGGGGAGGAAGAAGATGCAGCTGGATACAGAGGAGGACGAAAAGGGGAATCAACTCTCTATTCCTACCCTCTCTACTCGGCACATTATATAGCCGTGCCTACAAGCCCACTAGGCTCACACTCGCACACGGCCCAGTGCCTGGTTTGAGTCTTCAGTCGCCGTTCCGCCACCCGATTGCGCCTCCTTCCCTCGAAGACGTACTTCCGTCAGTGCTGGTGCAACCTTCAGCGTAGCAGTACTGACATGAGCTCCCCCTGAAATTCCAGCTTGTCCCCAAGCTGGTGCCAATGGAAAACGTTGGTGGACTGTGTCATAGTCCTCCCAAGTAGCACTTGCTGCTGGCAACCCAGACCATTTGATAAGAACCTGAAGCAAGGAAGCATTCCCCTTCTTGACCAGGCGTCTGTCCAAAATTTCCTCAGGAACCACATTCATCCTGTTAAGCAGCGGTGGTTCTGGCAATGTCGTGTAAACTGGTGTGTGATCTGGCACGTGAGTTTTCAATTGAGACACATGAAACACATGATGTATCTGACTAGTGGATGGGAGTTCCAGCTTGTAAGCCACTGTTCCCACTCTCTCGAGAATTTTATACGGCCCAAAGAACTTCATTGCCAGCTTTGGGTAAGGTCTGTTGACCACAGAAGCTTGAGAATAAGGTTGCAGCTTCAAGAACACTGTATCTCCCACCATGAACTCCCTGAAAGTCCTGTTCTTATCTGCATCAGACTTCATCTTCGTTTGAGCTCTGTTCAAGTGTTGGTGCAAAAATTCAGAGTACTGTTGCCTTTCATTAAGCCAGTCCTGCAATTCCAACTGTTGTGATTGCAAGGGTTGAGGTAGATTTCCCAAGTTTGGCTCATGTCCATAGAGTGCTTTGAATGGAGTACATCCCAGGGAAGAGTGATAAGTAGAGTTGTACCAGAATTCTGCTAAAGGAAGCCAAGCTGCCCATTGCTTTGGAGTATCATTGACAGCACATCTCAGGTACATTTCTAGGCATTGATTTACCCTCTCAGTCTGGCCATCAGTTTGTGGGTGATAAGCAGTTGACATCTGCAGTTTAGTGCCCCACAGTTTGAACAACTCTCTCCAGAAATTACTGGTGAAGATCTTGTCTCTATCTGAAGTAATGGTGTAGGGCATACCATGTAGTTTTACCACTTGCTGCAGAAAGATATGAGCAATCTGAGCTGCCGTGTATGGGTGTTTAAGTGGTATAAAGTGACTGTACTTAGTGTATCTGTCCACAACTACCAGAATGCAAGAGGATCCATTGGACTTGGGAAGGCCCTCAATAAAATCCATGGAGATATCCTCCCAAGGGCCCCTAGGTATTGGTAAAGGTGCCAACAACCCAGGATATTTGCAGTTTTCATGTTTAGCTTGCTGACATATCTGACATTGTTGCACAAACTCCTTAACTGCAGTTTTGATTCTGGCCCAATGAAATAGCTTCTTGATTTTCTGATAAGTAGCCAAGCTACCCGAATGCCCTCCTACAGGAGAAGAGTGCAGTGCCTCAATGATCTTAGTCTGTAACCCTGCATTGGCTCCCTCCCAAATTCTTCTTTGATGTTTTAATAGACCATTGTCCAAAGAATATTCAGGTTCTTCCTCAGGGTTAACAGCTAGCTTCTGCAAAAGTTGTTGAGCTTGTGTATCGATGTCATAGGAATTGAGGATTTCCTGAATCCAAACAGGTTGAGAAGTAGACACAGCAGGCAATGCAAATACATGGCCTATTCTGGAAAGTGCATCTGCAGCTTTGTTCTCCGGACCTTTCTTGTACTGAAAAGAAAACTGCAATCCCACTAGTTTAGTCATTGCTTTTCTCTGAAGATCTGAAGTAAGTTCTTGTGTTCCTAACTGACAGAGGCTCTTGTGGTCTGTTTTGATGACAAAAGGACCTCTGGAAATATATTGTCGCCATCTTTCAATGGCCATAATAATTGCCATGAACTCTTTCTCATAGATACTCAGTTTCTGGTTAGCTGGCCCTAAAGCTTTGCTGTAATAAGCCACAGGATGCCCTCCCTGTGTTAAAACAGCTCCAATACCACTATCACAAGCATCCGTTTCTATGCAAAAGGGTTTTGCAAAATCTGGCAATACTAGGACTGGAGTAGTGGACATAGCTTGTTTTAACTGATCGAATGCAGCTTGAGCGTGCTCGGTCCACTCAAAACTTTTCTTCTTCAGTAAACTAGTCAGTGGTTGTGCCAAGATGCCATAGTTCTGCACAAACTTCCTATAGTAGCCAGTGAGACCCAAAAAACCCCTGAGTTCAGTAACTGTAGTTGGTCTTGGCCATTGTACCATAGCGGTAGTTTTGGCAGGATCAGTGGACACCCCCTTATCAGAAATGATGTGACCCAAATATTCCAACTCCTGTTGGGCAAAAGAGCATTTACTGAGTTTAGCAAACAGCTGGTGCTCCCTTAAAACTGAGAGGACTTCTTGAAGATGCTGTTGATGTTGTTCCAAATCTTCACTAAATATCAGAATATCGTCCATGAATACTAGCACAAATTTTCTGATAAATCTTGCAAAAATTGCATTCATTAAACATTGGAAGGTAGCTGGAGCATTTGTCAACCCAAAAGGCATAACTCTAAATTGATATTGCCCTTGATGTGTTTTGAAGGCAGTTTTTTCCTCGTCACTTTCCACCATTCGTATCTGGTGATAACCAGACCTGAGATCTAATTTGGAAAACCACTTTGCACCTGCCAGTTCATCCAGCAACTCATCTACGACAGGCAAAGGAAACTTGCTTTTTACTGTCACTGAATTCAGTCTTCTATAATCCACACAAAATCTCCACATTCCATCTTTTTTCTTGACCAACAGGACAGGTGATGCATAGGGTGACATGCTAGGTTTCACAATTCCTGCTTGGATCATCTCCGCTACTTGCCTCTCGATCTCATCTTTTTGTAAGGGCGAGTATCTATAGGGCCTGGAATTCACAGGTGCACTGTTTGGAAGAAGAGAAATAGCATGATCAAATTCTCTGTGAGGGGGTAATCCTTTAGGTTCTTGAAAAACATCTTCAAAAGTTTTAATAGTATTCTGAATGCATTCAGGAACAACTGATGTTTCCACCACAGCCATTCTGGACAATACAGCTGTGGCCCAAATATCATTGCCCTTCTGGCACTTCACCACTTGCTCCATGGATAACTCTTGCAATTCTGTAACTGGAGGAGTCTGCAGCCCTTGTAGCGTGATTGTTTTATCTCCCCTCTGAAACTGAATCCATTGATCTTGCCAATGACAGACCATAGGGCCCCACTGCGACAGCCAGTCCATACCTAAGATTGCATCATATCCTCCCATAGCAAGTACTTTCATATCAGTGGTAAATGTGTGGCCCTGTATCCACCACTCTAGTCCCTGAATGTGTTGTGTGCACTGTAGCTTTTCACCATTTGCCACTTTGACTGTTAGTGGTGTTGGTAGATCCTGAGCTTTGTACTTGAGTTTGTCTGCCAGCTGTTGGTCAATAAATGTGTGAGAACTGCCCGAATCCAACAAGAGGAGCATGACTTGATTGCCAACCAATGCTCTCAATCTGATGGACTTAGTATTGGTTGTGCCCGAAAGTGCATTCACAGATAAATAAGCAGCTGCTTCCTCTGCAGCCTCTTCTACTGCAATGGCATTAAGAACAGGGTCAGATAATTGCACTTGTTGTTCTGCAGCTTCAATTGCTTTGGCTTGGGCATTTTGCTTGCTAGTGCAAACATGGCCAGGGCTGAATTTCTCTCCACAGCTGTAACAGAGACCATTATGTCTCCTGTAGTCCTTGAGCTGCCTTGCTTTCCACATATCTCCTGCGAAGAGCTGGGATTTTCCAATATAATCTCCTTTGGTCGTACTTCCCTTGTGAAAACTGAATTTGCTAGTTTTAGTGGCTTGCTGTTTAGCTCTTTCTAACAGTGCTTCTTGCACCAAAGCATACTCCACTGCAATAGTAACAGTGGCTGGTAACTGAATTTCTACTGCAGCTCTGATTTCTTCTTTAAGACCCAACATGAATTGAGTGACCAACATTGTTTCACTCACTCCTCCCTCATACATCCGGACCTGGTACACCAGCTAATGGAACGTAGATCTGTATTGTTGCACAGTACCTTCCTGTTTCAATACAAGCAGCTCTCTCATGCAGTTCCTATGCACATTCACATCAAATTCCTGTATGACAGCAGCACAAAAATTTTCCCAAGTGCCATAATGATCTGTCAGTTTATAAGCCTGAAACCAGTGTGCTGCATTACCAATCAGATGCAGAGATGCGGACATCAACTTAAAGGACTCAGGGATCTGATATAACTGGAAATATGCTTCACAATTATCCAACCAAATACGGACTCCCTCTCCCTCGAATTTTGGAAACTCCATTTTCGGCATCCAAGTCTGCTTGTTTTGCTGTTCCTCCAAGGGACGTGGGGAATTTGGTACCTGTTGCTGATGAGATGCGCGGTCCCGCGGAGGAAGTAATGGCGGAGGAGGAGGTGGTGGTGGTGGTTGCGCATGCGTCGAAAACGGTCGCCCACCGCTCTGACTCGTAGTCGGAGATGCGGCCAAACATCCCGGCTCCGCCAACCTGTTCAAATCAGCCTCCCGTGCATTGCTTGACTGCTTCAGATGACGAGCCACTTGAACTTGTTCCTGATGAATCTCCCCGATCGAACTCACCGACAGATTCACCTTGCTCTGCACTTGATCTAGGCGCTGCACTTGTTCCTCGAATTTCGCATCCAATCCATCAAGCCTGGCCTGGATCGCCTCGATCCCATCCACCTTGGCCTGCAGGAGCCGCAGCGCCTCGAACTCCTTCATCACGCGCTCCTCGAATGTTCCCATCTCGTCTCGCAGGTACCTTGTTTGAGCACTCGGCTTAAACGGCGCCGTTGCCGCCTGCTCTGAATCGACCCGAACGCTGATCTCGGATTTACAGCCGATCGCCGCAGCAATCAGCCCACCAACCAGTCGGTGTTACCGGATCGATCTCGAGGATTTAGGCGCAGCGGGGACCGACGAAGCTCTGGTTACCAACTGTCATATCCTTGCCATAGGCGAACCTAGGATTTGGGATTTTGGTACAAGATCTCAAGTTCCAGAGAAAGAGTGTCGTGGGGAGGAAGAAGATGCAGCTGGATACAGAGGAGGACGAAAAGGGGAATCAACTCTCTATTCCTACCCTCTCTACTCGGCACGTTATATAGCCGTGCCTACAAGCCCACTGGGCTCACACTCGCACACGGCCCAGTGCCTGGAGTCTTCAGTCGCCGTTCCGCCACCCGATTGCGCCTCCTTCCCTCGAAGACGTACTTCCGTCAGTGCTGGTGCAACCTTCAGCGTAGCAGTACTGACATACGGGTACGGGGATATGGATACGGCGATACGGGAAAACGGCACTTTCTGAAAATAGACTTACGGGGATACGGCGAGTATATGTATAAATGCATAAAAAATCAACATCAAAAACATTTTTTTAAAGGATGAGAAAATTGACATTTATGAAGTAACCTGATTAGTGATCTGAAGTTGCTGCCTTTCCATGTCCCAACCCCTTGACTGCCCGATGCAGTCCTTGTGTTCCTCAGAATCACGGTACGGGGATTGGTATACTGGTTCTCCTCGGAATCATGGGGGGCGTTATGTTACTACCATACCTTCTCCCCTAAATCCTAATCCATAGCATGCTTAAAAACAAAGATCTTGAAACTTGGAGAATGGAGAACGAGCTGTGCTTTGAGGTGCCGCCGTAAGGGAATCTGGAGATGAGCTGAAACTAACCCTCAATCGTGATTTGGCAACTGCAAGATGATGGTAAGAGGAAGCATTCCAGCGATTAGGTCTATCTATCCATCGACAAGGCCTTCTGATGGGCTGCAGATCGAGTGTTTAACAGGCCCTTACGTATCCCTGATTATCCGTGCGTGTCCCAGCCGTATTCTGATGTTTTTGCTTTATTTTAATTCGAACAAATGTGATACGGAGGGATACGTGTATCCCACGTGTATCCGCGCGTATCTCCGTACTGGTGCAGTATCCTGCACCGATACGGCACTTTTGTGACGTATCCCTGCAACGTAGCCAGCCAGGGAAACTACTACGCGGACGATAGTAGCCTAGACGAACGCTGGACGATATTTGATTGAACGGTGTTGGTCAGTTTTGCTCCACGCATCAATGGCTCGATCTGCTGAATCGTCTGAAAATCGTCCAGGGTTGTCGTCTATGTAGCAACGCTCGTTGAGCATTATCTTCACCGTGATGCTGGAGTAGCCTAGCAACGCCGCTGTAGTGTGGGCGCCTCCCTCGATTTCCTCCTGGTGGCTGGAGCCTCCGCGCCACTGGAGCTGCTGGATTGGCTGCAGCACAATGCCGGTGGCTGGCCACGCCCACTGGAGAGCGACAGAGGACAAGGCAGAAGCTGGTCCATAGGGAAAATAAGTGCCGGTTGATTTCCGCGACGATGTCCAAGTACCTGTTCGACCACATGAAGAAGCACAAACATCAGGAAAACCATATGACATACTCCTACTACTTGACTCTGAACATTAAAGAACAGAGGAACAACCTTCTTCTTGTCCTTGTCATTCCTTGGGAATTTCACTGAAAATTTCTCCGGGTTCAGAGATATCCAACTAGCCAAGGTTGATCTTGAATCAACCTTTCACATCCACATTCTGGACATTTAGTCAGAGGGAGCCTGATCATTCCTTGGTGCACGCCTGCCGGGGCTGAGACGCTGAGTTGGAGGTTCCCTGTGGCATGCGCCGCGCTGCCATGGCCGGGGACAGAGAGGAAGGGAAAGTTAGGATTAGCGGCGCTAGCCAATTTGGGAGCGAAATCGAAAGGATAGAAGAAACCGACCGGTAGAATCGTTCACCAAGTCGCGGGAGGTGCAGCAGCCGTGCTTGCCGGACAGCCGGAGTGGCCGCCGGGTCCAAGGTCGACGACCGTGGTGATACAGTAGTAGTAGTAGCAGCCGTAACGTTGGAGTAGCCAGGCCGCTTGTGTGATGGCTGGAGTCTCCGCGCCGTCGGAGCCGCTAGAGTCGCCGTGCCACGCCGCTGAAGACGATGGTTCGGTTCGGTCGGTCTGGAGGGAAAAACTATTGAAGGATATTGCAAAATTGCCACAGTAGCACAGGGCCTTTCATTTTGGCCAGTGATACGCGCCGGTGCGCCGGCCGAAATTTCGGCCGGTCGCACCGCGCCCGTTCAATTTGTTTTAGTTAGAGCCGCAGGATCTGCATGTAGCCTTCCCAGGTGCGCCCGTATGATTGGTCTTAGTTAGAGCCGCATGATCTGCATGTCTCGCTAGCTGCTTCGTTAGATATAATCGTTAGAGAAACAAAGGAAAAGCCATGCACCCCACATCGCGTGCAGCCAATAGTCCAGCCAGCTCGCCGGGTGTCCTCGCCGCTTGCCTCAACGCCGAGCACCCGTCCTCGCCGGTTTCAAACAGTACGTTGTCGCCCCTCATAGCAAAACAGTGCCGCTCGACGTCTTTCTTGTTGCAGCACCTAGCCATCGCCGCCGTCGCCACCGTCGTAGCACGTCCATCGAAGCACCACCGTACCGCCGGCTGCAGCTCTCTGCATCACCGCTCGCACCTTGGTTTGAAGCTTTTTCTCACGGCCGTTGAAGCTTTTATCCACCCCGCCGTTGAAATTTTTCCCCGCACTGGTTGAAGCTTTTATCCATGCCCGTTGAATCTTTTTTTTCATCGACGCTCGCTGCACGGGGTTGCACGAACGACGGCCACCAGTGAACGCCATGTAGCAAAACACCTCGCCGGTCGTAGCCAAAAACGACGACGGTTGCAGCAAAAATCGTCGCCACCGTCCCCCCGTCACCCCCCCCCCCCCCCCCGGTCGCATCTCCGCCATGAATGGATGTAGCAAATTTCCTCGTCGGTGGTAGCAAAAGCAGATGACGGTTGCAGCAAATCGTCGTCTCCACCGTCGCAGGTCGTAGCCACGAGTGGATGTAGCAAAAATTGTCGCTGGTTCCAGCACGCCACGATGCTAATTCCAGCACACAACCGCTACGGTTGTAGTATGCAGCACCCCGCCACCCCTCGAGCTCGCAGTGCCATGACAGTGTGTGGTCATGGCCATGGTCGCCACGGTCATAGCACCGCCAACAAATGAATGCAGCTTCGCCGAGCTGCGGTTGCAACTCCTTTCCCCATCCCATGTCGGAGTTCAGCGAGCGATTGTGAATACGAAGGTTGAAGAAGACTTGGGTGCGCTCCTCACACGGGGAAGAAAAATATGAGAAAGGGTGAGGGCGAGGCACTAGAGAGGACGAGAAAAAGGAAACAACTCATTATGAGTCAATGGGACGGGCCAAGAAAGAAAAACAACCAACGCAAAAAGGCGATTCGCTCTCCATAACAACCCCATGATACCTTCTTCCCCAACTGCTTCACTAGTAAAAAAAAAGCCATGGCGCCTATTCATCCCAAGCACCCCGTGATCTCCCATACGTCAGCCAGCTTGCCGGCCGTCCACGTTGCCGCCAGCCGACACCCTCGTAGCCGCCGGCCGCCGCCCTCGTCGTCGGTGGTCGCTGTCGCAGCACACGTGCCGTCGGTTCCACGGGACGTTGTGGCCATTGTAGCAAAACGCCGCCGTCTAGAAGCACGCCTAATGCTCTGTCGTTGCGCACCTATCCGCTGTCATCATAGCACGCCCATCGCAGACTGGCAGCACCATCGTGCTGCCCAACCACATCTCTTAAGGTACCACTCACATCGTCGGCGTCCGTGGTTGAAGCTTTTTGTCACACGGGTTGAACCTTTTCTCACGCCAGTTGAAGCTTTTTCCACATGTAAAAGCTTTCCCCCCTATTGGTTGAAGCTTTTTTCAAGTACGTTAGAAGCTTATTCTGTGAACGTTTGCAACTTTTTTCATCGAGCAGTGCCCGGTTGAAACTTTGTACATCTTCCAGTTGAAGCTTTTTTCATCTAAGGTTGAAGCTTTTTTCGTAATGGTTGCAACTTTTTCAGTTTGACAGTGCTGGTTGAAGCTTCCCCTATTGACGGTTCAAACTTTTTCGATCTAGGCTTGAAGCTTCTTTTGTCAATGGTTGCAACACTGTATGCGGTGGTTCGAGCATCGCGTCATCGGTCGCGTGCCAATGCTCGACGTTGCAGGCCCCTGCATGCAGCCGTCGCGGGCGTCGGTCTGTGCGGCGGCCGAGGATGCAGCATCGCCGCAGCCGGGTTCAGGAACGCGACGGTTGCGGTTGCAGCGCCGCCATTGCTGCTCGACGCATGTAGCACGATGGTGCGGCTGGTTCCAGCAGCCATGGCTCCGGTTGTAGCAAATCAGTGGCCCAGCCGGGGGTTGGACGGCGGCCATGAGCAGGGCGACTCGGTGGTCGGTGCACGGCAGCTGAGAGGAATCTGTCTTGCGGTTGCTTTTTGGGAGAAAACGAAGGTGTGGGGCGAAGACGATGTGGGAAGAAACGACCGACGAAAACTAATGATGGAGGTTCACATGTAAAGAGATAAGGTTTGAACGAACGAGGTGCTTCCACCGCCACAGGATCAGGTTGGATCCAACGCAGCGCGCGCGGCCGGCCGAAAACTGGGCCGGTCCGCCGGCTGCAAACATTTCCCTTTCATTTTACATGACAATACTGGTACTCGAGTATCAGAAATTTGAAATTAATAAAGCCGACTCGAACATCTATGTTTCCCTGTTTTCTTTTAGCTTGAGCGAATTTGAAACCTTTAGTTGAAAATTTAACTAATTGTGCTTTCAAATTTGCATCCCTAGAGCCAACGCCTGACTGTCAACGGATCCAGCGTACACTGATACTTCAATAGCCTCGCCACCACCTATCATCCAAATAACCTGCCTCGCTTGACCTCTTCTGGACAAATATTTCTTTAAAACATTCTTTTAGCTTTTGCTATTCTTTTTATTCACCGGATTTGCTATTTACCAGTTACCTGTAAATGCAATATAGATCAGTCGATTTCGCCCAGCGGCCAGGCCCAAACGGAGTCCCGATGAGGCCTCGCCAGGAGGGAGCCAGATCCGACGATGACGCATCCGGTTGTGGTGTTGCAGATGGAAGCGAGTCAGATGTTTCACAGATTCATATGCGTGGAGGTTGCTGGCACCCAAGATTGTGGCTTTATAGAGGGATGGCCGAGGTCGACAGTGGCATGACATATGTGACAGCTCGAGCACTACAATGCTCATTGGTCACGGATGACGGTGGCGATGGTGTGGAATAGGCTGGAGGGCGGGTTGACTGGTAGGAAAGAAGAATCGACAACGGCTTGAGGAGGAACAAGATAAACCATGCCTAGAGGAGGAAATGCAGCCATTGAATTGATACCCAATGGTTTAAAGAGAATCTCATAAAAATGTGACTCATTTTCAATCGCCACATCTTTAGCAGTCATGTACTTCACAATTTTTTATAAGTCCGACAAGTGTGACTTTTTTTTCTTTTCACGGAAAAACTTTCAATCTATTCACCTTCAATCATGACAGTGCAACGAACATCAGAAATAATTCATAGACCAACTAGCGATGACTACAAGCACTCGAGCGAGCCGAAGGCGCGCTGCCGTCATCGCCCCTCCCTCGCCGGAGCTAGGAAAAATTTGTTGTAGTAGACAGTCAGAAAGTCGTCGTGCTAAGGCCCCATAGTACCAGTGCACCAGAACAATAACCGCCGCCGATGAAGAGTAGCATAGAATGTAGATCGAAAGGACCCAACCTCCATCCATCCACCAACGATGCTAGACGCACAACCGATACTATTGGGCCTTAGCACATTAAATATTTTAACTTTCAATTGATTTCCTCCAGAGCATTGGACTGAAATCCAACGATTGACGTTCTTCTTCACCTCCCGCACATCATTATTTTTCTTACTCCTCCCGATGAGTATATATTCCGCTGGGCGCCTCCTCATGGTTTGTTCATGTGTGAGCCCCCTTGTGGTGTCCCCACCTCGAGCTCAACGACTATCTCTGAGCGGTGGGGAAAACAAAAAGGCCCTCACCTGCATGGGTCAACCCTATCCTTCGCTCGTGACGAGAGGGCTAGCCAAGATTGCCCCATGCGACGAGGTCCTGGCCAAGGACGCCGCGACCACCTTGCCCAGTCTAAGCCTCGGGTGATGCGGACAGGGATCCAGTGACATGCCCACAGGCAGTCACGCCGTAACATGCGGGCCGGCAGCCGTTGGATACAGGGGGGCGGTCCAGATTAAATACTGTAGCGGGAGAAACAATGTGGATGGTAGTGTAGCGAAGAACACTGTAAAGGAGGTACTGTAGACAAAACACTGTAGATCCGACACTGTTTATTCGAGATTTTTCCGTTGATTCTCGATCGGGCGGTCCAGAAAGGGGCGCATGTTACCATTACTGTTCATTGGTGACATGCTCACAACGTGTCACTGGATCTCGATCCGGTTGATGCTCCAAAAAAAAAGTGCTCAAAATCAACTGATTGCAGATTCTTTTAGTTAGTTGTTAAATACTCCCTCAGTCCGGAGGGAGTACTAGCAAGTGCGATAATAGAGTTGTTATCTCTGCGGCGGGGACCCACATGTCATGACTCTAGCACCTCACACATGGTTTCCAGTTCTGTGTCATCTTCCCATTCCCCACCACTCACCGTAGGATACGCCTCTTCTTCCTCTGCGGGCTGCGGCCTCACCCATGAGTAGCGCCGCCGGCCTCCGCATCTCCTGCGCCGTCACCCCCTTTGTCCTTGACGCGCCACCGCGTGCGCGAGCTTCCCCGGCCGCCGCTCGAATAGCCAATCCAAGTCGCATCAGCTCGACGCCTTTCGCCTTGTCCGACGACCTCCTCCCTCTGGACCGGCTCCGGGGGATGACTTCGAATGGGTGGGAGGCGCAGAGGTCGGAGAACTTCGAGCAGGTTAGCAGTGCAATTACACATTCGCAGCTCCTCGAATCAGTCAAGAAGTCGATTCAATGCTAATTACAGTACAGCTTTCGGTCAGTCAACGTTTGGCGCCCCACATCACATGGCCTACTCCTGAAGGATTGCAGGAAGGAGGAGGAAGTATTCGATGAATCTAGAGCCTGTAAGTCTTGCATCTGGTCAAATATATCTGCTACGAATGTTCAACATCTTGTTTCTGCTGGGCCAGCAGGCTGTACTCGTCTGTCGGTCCGTAGACTCATCCTGTCACTGATGAACAGTACACGCGGTGCTTCAGACTTGAGATTCTTCTTCAGTCAATGATACATACCTCTGTGAAAGTGATATGACTTTCTTTCGTACACGCGTTTCCTTGGGTAATCCTGGCAATGTGTGTAATGCATCGGCAGGCAGAGACGCCTCGTACACGAGTTTACACGGCAAGCCTGGCAATCACTTCATTTTGAACAACACACGGCATCAGGGCAATATATCCATGTATGTAATGTGTGTGCTTTCGAGCTTCACCTACACTACACCTGCACACCATGAGCCTTCTCCTAGCCTTGGAGCTTCTGCTCTCCCTGCTTGCCTTGCCACGCCTTTCTTCTACCTCAAATTCCACTCATCCGTCACTGGATCGGCAGGCAGAGGCGCTTCTCCAATGGAAATCTAGCCTAAGCAGTTGGTCCTTTGATTTCCTGGACTCATGGACAAACCGAAGCAGCCCCTGTAACTGGTCCGGCGTTGCCTGCAGCAACGCCATGCCTCCTGGCAGTGGCCGGGGTCATCCTGCCTTAGTTGTGTGGGAGATTTGGCTTCCGGATTGTGGCCTTGTTGGCAGGTTGGACAGGCTCCACTTTGCAGACTTGCCTCATCTTGTATATCTGAACCTTGGACACAACTCTCTCTCGGGGCCAATCCCATCAAGCATTGGTGCTGTTGCTGATCTCACTCACTTGGATCTATCCAACAATGGCCTGAACGGATCTATCCCGACATCGCTAGGTAATTGTACTAAACTAAGAACACTGGCACTTGCATCTAATCAGATTACCGGCCTATTACCACCTGAGATAGGATATTGCCGCTCTTTATTGTCATTACTTGCATCAGACAACTTATTGACAGGACAGATACCACAAGAACTTGGGTATCTTTCAAACCTAAATGAGCTAGATTTGAGTAGAAACAGTTTAAGTGGTACCATCCCAGTGATTCTTTATAAGCTGAACTACCTTTTCAGGGTGAATTTATCATATAACAGTTTAGGTGGCAAAGTTCCATCTTTCACTGGATCCTGGATCGATCTTGACCATAATAAGGATTTATGCGATGATTCCTATGGCTTAACGCCATGTGACACACCAAACATCGACATGGAACACAAGAGCAGAAAACATTCACGTATGGTACTTCTTGCTTTTTTTGCACCCTTTTCCTTCGCTTGCCTCTCGATAGCAAGCATCACGGTTGTTTGTTGGAGAAAAAAGTGTGTAAAAAGTAAAAGCAAAAGAAAGTCTGGAGATGTACTTTCTATATGGAATTTCGACGGGAAGATCGCATTCGAAGACATACTAACTGCAACAGAAAATTTCGATGAGAAATATTGCATTGGCGTTGGAGGCTATGGAACTGTATTCAGAGTTGAGCTTGAAAGCGGGGCTGTCTTTGCTGTCAAGCTCCTGCATTCAATGGAAGAATTCAGCGCCGAGGAGACATTTCATGCTGAGATTGAAGTGTTGACGAAAATCAGGCACCGATGCATTGTCAAGCTGTATGGCTTCTGTTCACATTCCCAATGCAAATTTCTCGTGTACGACCTTATTGAGAGGGGAAGCTTATCATCCATTTTGCACGAACAAGAGCTAGCAAAAGAGCTGAACTGGACCAACAGAATCACTATTGTGACGGACATAGCTCAAGCTCTCGCCTACTTGCATCATGATTGTGATGATCCTATTGTACACCGAGACATAAAAAGCAGCAACATTCTTCTGAACCTTGATTATAAAGCTTATGTCTCGGACTTCGGCATGGCGAGGAAGCTGAAGCACGGTTGCTCAAGCTGGAGCACAATCTTTGCAGGGACATGTGGCTACATAGCACCTGGTATTTACCTAGGCACTGATCCATTTTATCCTTTATGAAATGTTATTCAGAAAGAGAGGAAAACAAGGCTCTTATCTGATATAGAGCTGATTTTCCTTCTTATTACAGAATTGTCATCTACCATGGTGTTGACTGAGAAATGCGACGTGTACAGCTTCGGTGTGGTTGCGCTGGAAGTTGTGATGGGAAAGCACCCAGGTGATCTGCTCCTTCCGTTCTTCTGCCGAACAGAGCAGCCGGGGAAGTTCAATGATATCCTGGATCGACGCATCGCAGCGCCGTCAACCATCCATGAGGAGAAGGATGCCATTTTGGTTGCCTTGGTGGCCTTTGCTTGTCTGCAAGTCAATCCCAAATCCCGGCCAACAATGCAGCAGGTGTATCAGGCACTGACAAATAGAAACCGCCCAGCTTTCATGCCCAGGCCCCTTCATGAAATCAGCCTGCAAGATTTGCACGATTACTGTGGCACCATAAAGAATATATGAAGCTATATAGCTAATCTCGTGTATATTTGGCCTGTGTATTTGTATTTTTGTGTAGACTTCAAGGACAGAAGGATGGATAACATCCTTTTGTATGTTGACTTAGTATTGTTACTAGTAATTTCAGTATTGAAAATGCTATCGTTTGGCAAAACTGTTGGATGAAAATATATGCATTCCCTTTATCTTGCCATCTTCATTCATCTGAAGTAGGCGGAATCACCTTTTTTTTGGATATGGTTATGTTTTAGTGGAAACTTATGCAACAGGCTGGATGTTTAACAGGTAAAACCTGAAAGGACCGAAGCTTTTTAGCCTTTAACTTATAGATGTGACGATCCCACTTACGTATGTGCATTGCTTTCTTTTCTTAGGGGGCGGGGAGCAGGTCGGCTTTACTTGCAATAATGTTATCAGTAGCAGATCTCAAGTTCAACCTGTTTTATTCTCCGTCTTTTTCTTATAATGTTCCATTCACACTAGCTCTCACACTCCAGAGAGTGCTGAAGCTCCAGACTGAACTCTGAATATAGTGCCATGAACATGGAAGAAAGAATATTTGCTTTGGACAAACATGCCTGGGTCATAACTGAAGTTAATTTCCATCCTTGTCTGGTTGCAGTTTCTGAAAACATTTTATGCATGGTTGCAGTTTCTGAATACTGGCCGGCTCTCCCTCTTTTCTTTTGTAAACTTGCAATTTATGGGAGCACTGCCTCGTATGGAAAGGCGACCCCAATCCATTGCACATTCTACTTCACTAGTTCCACTAGCAACACTAGAAGAAAAATGACGAAAAGAAAGCACACTAAAACCTGAAGCTTCGTATTTTTGGCGGCTAACTTCTCCATACGTCGATCTGGTGCTGCATTCTCAACCCTAATAATATCATCAATCTCAGCTCTCGTGGCATGCTGTCAACAGCCGCATTGCCCATGATGAGCACATTTATCATCTACATTTTCTCGACCATGTCCAAGTACCTGTCCACATGGAGAAACGCCAGTCTTTGACCTTTCAAAGCATACTAAATTCAGTAACTTGCTTGAACCAAACATCAGGAAAACCATATGACACACTACTTGACTCTGAAAAGAACAGAGGAACAATCTTCTTGTCCTTCACATTCGTTGGGCATTTCCCCAAAATATTGGCTGGGTTCAGAGATGTGCAAGACTGAGAGCAACCTTTGGCACCCACATTCTAGACATTCAGTCGGAGGGAGGCTCATCATTCCTTGGTGCACGCCAGCCGGGGCTTCTCTATGACATGCCAGTCGGAGCGAGTGTCATTGCCAGTGGCAACAACATATGACAAAAAGCAACATGCCTGAATTACTGAACCAACGGAAACACAAGTATTAAAATTTGTGTTTGCAGGCAACAACACATTGTAATTGAATGATCAACTCACACTCAATACATGCACTCTAAATGGAAATAGTATGCCCAATGAGAATGACAACTATCTATATATATAATGGCTGCATGGCGAAGATGGAGCTGCATAAGCGTGTTTGACATCACATTGAAATACATCTATGCCAATTAGGAAACAACTTTACAACCTATGTTGTTTATTTTGAGACATTGGAGTCCACCAAATTCAGTCAAGTCTTATATTGGAATGGTTCTTGTGTTCATCAAATTCAGTAAAGTTACATGGTGGGGGTGCGATTGCATGCATTGTGTAAGGACTATGCTTGATTTTGTTCTGCACATTGCATGCATTGGGTAATTTCCATATTTTATATATGTGTGCAATCTTCTGAGCTTCTAGTTTCTGAAAACATATTATATATGGCTGCTATACTGGTTCTCTCTTTTCTTTTCTTTTCATTTTTGAGGAGAACGATTTTTGTATGGAGGTGGAACTGCGGTTCTAGCAGAGTGCAGAGCCGCAGAGGCCAGCGAAGAGATGTGTGGTCATGCAGCAAAGAATTTCTACTGGCTGAAAATACGAATCAGAAGTTCATGTCAATTTGGCGGTATCATGTGTGGCGCTATATATGTTTCATCAGTATCTATTCAAACCTGAAGCTCCCAAAGGGGGGTATTGGATGGTGAGCTCCCTGTCAAATGCATCATTGCCTGAACCGTTGGCTGAAGATTGTCGTGTTCCAAGGGCGATCGACATGCTTATGTCGCAGTGGGCCTTACACCCATGAAGCTTGCTTTTGATTGGATGCATGTGCTGCCTCTGCTTAATTTACACTCTGTAGTAGTTTTACCATTTGAACATTCTGCCTGCTCTTGTCAAGTTTTTACTGTATTATGTTATACCGACATTTGGTGCTCTTGTTGGTAAATGAAGCTGACATTTTGATTTTGGAAAATTAGCCTAGGTAACTTTTTACTGTATTATGTAAGACTGACATTTGGTGCCAGTAGGAGTGTTTGGATGGTAGTTCTGTGATTAACTGATTTTTGTTGTTTTAGAGTATGTAAACTGTCAGTTTTTGTTTTGCCACTGTGTTTATCTTTGCCCAAAGCCGTCTAGGAAAAGCACGTGGCGGCGGCAAGGAAGCCTCTGGGAGATTAGATCATAGGACACATATCTGCCTAGCTCAACAAAACCAACCAGGACAACCTGTTCGTCCCGTTTGTACAGGAAGATGAACATGAATTTGAACATCGTCAAGTGCCGTGAAACTGTTACGTGGGTAAGAGTGACCGGTAAGAAAGTTTAGTACTTTAGTCCAACTGCTCTTGAATGCAATAAGCATGCCAATAAGCAACATGCTGAAATGATGAATTACTAACATTTGCATTAGGAGGCAACACCCCATTGTAATCGAATGTTCAACTCACACTCAATGCATGTGTGCTCTCTAAATGAAAATAGTGTGCCCAAAGAGAACTGCAACAATCTATATATACCCCGTGACTGAATGGCAGGAGACGGAGCAGCATAAGGTCCATGGAATTATTATGATATGCATCTGCTGTTGGGAATCATTTTCATAAAAGACTTGGATAAACAATAGTTTTTTTCCTGAGTTTTTATTTATTTTGAGATATTGGAGTCCACCAAATCCAGTGAAATTCTTTGTCGCCATGCGCTTCTTGTTCTGGAAAGCAATTCCTAGTTATAGTCCAGTTTTCTCGTCGACCTTTTTGAACAGTAATGTTGGTACTCGGTGTGAATTTATTTGGCAAAAGTTCTGAAACGAGGATATCAGTCTATGACCACATTCCGAATGTGAGTGACAAATTTGGTACCAAAATGCATAGGACCCGCCGTTTCTTCTAGTCAAATGGTTCTTCTCGACTAGCACTCCATCATGAGTAAAAAGGAGTACTGCCTGAAACAACTGTGAAGTAACTCGACTTTACCTGTAAAAAATGGAATTTTAAATACAATTCATAGCGATGCCCAAATAGTTTCATTTGTATCACATCTCAGCACATTACGACTGCAACTGAATATTGAACTTGATCCCTATTAACTATTCTTAGAAGTAATTCGTACGATAACAGTAGGTTGAGAATTGAACCAGGACAAAGAAATAAAGAAATTCAGTGTCACATAAGTAGGTCGGTGCAGTACCATGGCTTTCTTGTGCCTCAAATTCTACGCAGAGGCCACTGGATCGGCAGGCAGAGGCACTTCTCCAATGGGAAATCTGGCCTATTCGGAAGAGGGACCTATCATCTGGACTCATGGGAAAAGGAAAGTAGCACATGTAACTGGACTGGAGTGGTGTTAACTGCAGCACTGCCGTGCCTGGTGGCCGTGACTATCTTTGCTGTCAAGCTCCTCCACTCAATGGAAGAACACAGTGAGGAGGAAACATTTCACGCCGAGATTGAAGTGCTGGAAAAAAAATCAAGTACCGTTGATTGAAGGAGCTGGATTGGCCCAAGAGAATTTCTGTTGTGGCGGATGAGCTAAGAGCAACTCTAGTAGACCCCTCATCCGCTTCCGACCCGCAAAATAATCGTCAAAATGCGGGTACGGACCGAAAAGCCTGCCCGACCAGACGCCGCATCCCGCCCCGGCCCGCAAAAAAATTTGGGGGGCGCGGCAAATTCTCCGCCCCAACCCGGAAAAACGCGGGTTTCCTCCTCGCGGCTGCGGTGCCCTGCATCAGAGGGAAGTAGTTTGCGGGAGGGACATTTTAGCCCGCACGCTTTCCCCCTCCTTCCGCCGCCGCCCGCCCTTTGCTTCCGCCCACCCGCCGCCGGCGATTCCGGCCATATCTGCGGGCGGAATCGCGTCCCGGGGCCGCCCCACACCCTCCCGCGCCGAGCCGCTGCACCGCCCCTCCGGATCCGGCGAGAAGAGCCGCCCGCCGTCGCCGCCGCTGCCGGGGATCGACCACCGTCGAGCGCACCCCCTCGTCGCCGCCTGGGATCAGCTGCCACTGGTTAGTTCCTTTTTTGTGATTTTTGCGAGCTGCGTAGTAGATTGACGCGCCGGTGTGCGTGTAGATGGAGTTGACCCCGTGCGAGAAGTTCTTGCTATCCGATTCGTCCGATTCAGACGACTCGGATGTTGAGAGCATGCTTGCGAACTTCCGGCAGCAAACATTAGTCATGGCGCTTGCCGTGAAGGAGCATGAAGACGAGCACCGGAAGAGGAGGCAAGGATCGACTGTCGGTCGTTTGTGCATTCCTCGGAATTGCCATCTTGGGAACAAGATGTTGATGCAAGACTATTTCACGGAGAATCCTACATACCCTCCGCACCTCTTCCGGAGAAGGTACCGAATGCGACGATCCCTCTTTGTGAAAATTGTTGAACCTTGTGAGGCAAATTGCCGATATTTTACTCAAAGAAGAAATGTCGCGGGCTTAAAGGGATTTAGTGCATATCAAAAAATCTCCGCAGCTATGCGGGTGATTGCATATGGCATTCCGGCTGACTATGCCGATGAGTATCTTCGCATTGGTGAAGATAACACAATTGAGTCTGTGCGTAGATTTGCGAAAGTGATCATTCGTGTCTTCGGTGCCGAGTATCTTCGGGCACCCAATGAAGATGACACAAAGAAATTGATGGCATCAAATGAGAGGAGGGGTTGGCCTGGCATGCTAGGTAGCATTGATTGTATGCATTGAAATTGGAAAATTGCCCCAAGGCTTGGCAAGGAATTTATTGTGGCAAGTCTCGTGATGCAACAATTGTGCTAGAGGTCGTAGCATCCGAGGATTTATGGATTTGGCATTGCTTTTTTGGTATGCCGGGCACTCTCAATGATATCAATGTGTTGCAACGGTCTCATTTGTTTGTTAGGCTTGCTAGTGGTGATGCTCCTGCTTGCAACTACACTATCAATGGGCATGAATACAAAAAGGGTACTATCTTGCAGATGGTATATATCCTCCTTGGTGCACATTTGTCAAGAGCATCAAAGAACCCAAAACGAAAAACAATGTGAATTTGCAAGGGTGCAAGAGGCAGCCCGAAAAGACATTGAAAAAGCATTCGGTGTTTTCAATCTAGGCTTGCCATTGTCCGTGATCCTGCTCGTTTTTGGGATAAAAAACCTTGAAGAACATAATGACATGTTGTGTTATCCTGCACAATATGATTCTTGAAGATGAGAGAGGATTGAACTTAAAATTCTTTTACGAGAATGTGGGTAGTCGTGTCAAACCAGCAAGAGACCCAAACCGCATTGATTAGAGCTTTTCTTCACACATACAAAGAAATTGAAAATGTAGACACCCACTTTCAACTTCACGAAGATCTCATTAAGCACCATTGGCAAGGGGCTGGACAGTGACTTATTTTTGTATTCATGAAAATTTTTGTATTGCACTATTTAAGTTTGCTACGGTTATTTGAATAACTATTTGTAATGCGGATGATTATTGTATTATGTTTGATTGGAATAATTCAGTTTGTTTGTGATTGTTGAATTATATTGTATTTGATATTTGCGGGCTGATGATATGCGGGATGCAGCAGCGCAAAGAGCAGACCCCGCAAAGCCGACCCGTAAAAAAGTATATTCCGTGAATATACTTTTTTACGGATCCGTTTGGGAGTCTGCATCTGTGCCAGCCCAAGCCGACCCGCAAAAGCTGTTTTGTGCGAACTGCAAACGCGTTTTGCGGGCCGACGGGATGCGGAGTCTGTTAGAGTTGCTCTAAAGCTCTTCCCTATTTGCACCATCATTGTGATGATGACGACATAGAAAGCAGCAACATTCTTCTAGATTATGGCATGGCGAGGAAACTCAAGTATGTTTACCCAAGCTGGAGCACTACTTTTTGCAGGGATGTGATACATTTTTATTATTTGCCAAAGTACAGATTTACTCATCTTTTGTTGTTGAGAGCATGCAATCAGTGAATAAGTAATTTTACCGGAGCCGGGATGTATCCGTGTTGGATCCATTGTCCATCGATTTCATAAAGATCCGTGCAGTCTGACCCGGTATAACACAATACTTCATTCCAGCAACTATACTTCGTAATATGGTCTGAGACAAAACAGTGACTAGCAGCTTTTTGCAGAAGGGAGAGAGACAGAGTTGGAATTGAGAGAAGGACGCTGCATGCATTCTCTCTCCATACAAATGACATGTACTTAATTTCATTCTTAAATTTTAAATGATTGATATCTGTTAAATGAAATGTCCATTTTTAGAACTTTTTATATATTTGGAATCATGGTGACAAGATCTTTAGAACAAGATTAATCTTGGATATATTTGAAATACTTTTTATTTTATCTATTAGAAATGACTTTCACAAAGCATAAAATTGTTTCGCTTTGAAAAATAATTTCATATATTTAAAATAATCAGTTTCACTCCTGGCAAAAAAAAGAAATAATCAGTTTCACACACGCACCAATCTATTTCACATAGCCGAAATAACCAGTTTCACATATTTAAAAAAATGGACCTAAATTGTTGCATAAAACTCACTTGACTCATTTCAGAATATAATTTCACTCATTTCAAAAAACTTATTTCAATCCTTAAGAGACCGATTCCACAATTGCCAAAAAAAAAACTTGATTTCGGTCATTTTGTTTTACTGATTTCAATTATTTCAAAAACATATTTCAATTATTTACAAAAACAATTTCACTCGCTTCATAAAACATATTTTGCTAATTTCAGAAAAGTTTTGAAATAATCAGTTTCACATGTTTGAAATAACTAATTTCACGTATTTCACACCGAAAAATGTGCATGAGTATTTAAAAGGATTTCACTCATCTTGAAATTTTGGCTCCATTTATTTCAGAAAACTAATTTCAATTACATAATTAGATTTCACTCAATTTAGTGAAACACATTACACTCACTCAATTGTAATACTATGTTTCACTCGTTTCAAAAAACTGATTTCACTCATTTCAAAAGATAGATTTCACATATTTCACTAGTTTCAGAAAACAAATTACACTCACTCATTTGAAATAAGTGAAATTTAAATTTTGATATGATTGAAATAGAAAAACTTAAACTAGTTTAAATATATTCAAAATTGGTCTTGTTCTACAGATCACATGTTCAGGAATTTGAATATATATAAAATTTCAATAATAGAAAATTAGTGTTAGAGATATTGTCCATCTAAAATTTTAAACAAAGATAAAATGGATGGGTTTGTGTGTGACAGAGAGGATAGATTCTGCATGCATGCATACGTATCATTCCTGTGAAAAGGTACTACATCATTCTGACATTGATTAGACTAAAATCAAAAATACAAGAGATTTTTTGCAATAAATACTTTCATATATACATGCACATGTTCCCACAATTTTAGATGTGACAGCACCTCACTGGTGGGAAGTTCACCGGTAGCTCCCAACTCCGATAAAAAACACTTTGCGATGGAATCAGCCAGTTTGTTGCTTGTTTTGCCAATGCATTTATCTTTTCCCAAAGGCATCCACGATAAAGACGTGAAAGCTTTTTACTGAAAAAGGCTTTCGCCCCGCTTTATATATAAAGCAATGGCCGACCACAACTCAGACACAAATGCACGCCACCACAACACACGCACACACTCAAGGCTGGATACATAGGCGCTGAGTACAACAACACTACCCCCTAATACTACAAGAGCAACCAGAGTCCTCAAGGGCCAGCTGCACTGCCATTGCCATCCAGCATTATCTTGCCATTCATGTAGTTGACCTGACGGTCTTCCAGGCTTTGTCCTGTTTTAGAATACATAAGGTATAGACTGCTCTACCTTTTAAGTTTCAAAAATAAAAAAAAATGATCATAATGAAAATTTACACGCAGTTAAAGCATCCATCGGTGTTTATGTTCAAAATATTCAGATTTTTTTATTTTATACAATTATTATTTTAAATTATAATGTTCATCCGGATGCATGTGAGCTCGATACTAGAAATACACTTTCGTTTCTTAGATATCTTTTTTCCTGACACAACTGTTGCATACTTTTGTGTGTTTCTCACCGAAAAGGTTACAATCTAAGAGGAAAAGGTAAATAGAATTGAGAAATAGTGCACACTGCTGCAGCTTCGTGCCATGGGAACCACACGTCACTAGCCAAGCTGCCCCTCCCACTTATCAAAAACTTAAAAAGCTCCTATGCCATCCTATGTGGGTCTCACATGTCATCTTCTCCCTCTCACCTTCTCTATTCTCCCCTTCCCCTCCACTCACGGCGGTGCCTCAGTGGCCCCACCTTCCGCATCTCCTACGCCGCTTCCCCCGTCTGCTCTTGAGGGCCGCCGCATCTGCGAGCTCCCCCGCCACCACCGCCTAGTATGCAAGTTGAGCAGCCTCAGGTTTGACGCCGTTCGCCTTGCCCGACGACCCCACCCCTCTCGACCGGCTCCAGGAGGGGAGGACTTCGTATGTGAGCTGCAATGACCACGAGCCGGTAGCACTCTCAATGCGCGCGGCTTGCTCGAATCGAGTCAAGTCACATTCTCTTAATGATCCGATTCAATTGCTATTTACAGGTTGCAGGGAATCAACATTCGCGCCCCATGGGCACCTCAAGGGTTAAATCAAAGGTGCAGGAAGAGAAGGTCCTTCATTCCAACGGGCCAGCAAATCCAAGGTTATGTCTCTACAAATACAAGGGGTGTGGGGTGTCTTGAATCTCACTCTTTTTTTTTGAAGCAGTCACCTGTTGCTTTTTTTTTTGGAAGCATTCACCGGTTGCTATGGGTATGCATATGTTTCTTCTCTTGGATTGTATGGATTAACATATTCAAGAAGGAATGATATATAGTGACTTGTGAGGACTTCTCCTGCAGCACCGGACCCAGACTCAATTCAGGACTCTCGACTGGTGGTCAGTCATTCAGACATTCAGTTTTGGAGAAAAAAATGGTCACTGATGCACGCTTGTGTGGAGCAGAATATAGAAAGGTCTTGTGCAAGGTCCTTGGGGGAATCAGCTCCACAACCTGGCCAAGCATGGACTACACGGCAAGCCTCGCAATGACTGGTTCTGAAATATTAATGACAACAGACTGTATACATCCATGTATGTAAATGTGTGTGATTTGGAGCTTCACTTACGAACTAGACCTGCACAACATGAGCCTTCTCCTTGCCTTGGAGTTGCTGCTGTTCCTGCTTGCCTTGCCACACCTTTCTTCTACCTCATTCTACTCATTTGTCACTGGATCGGCAGGCAGAGGCGCTTCTCCGATGGAAATCTAGCCTAAGCAGTTGGTCCTATGATTACCTGGACACATGGACAAAGGGAAGCAACCCCTGTGACTGGACCGGCGTTGCCGTCAGCAACACCGTGCTGCCTCGTGGCCGTGACCAGGGTGATTTTGCCCAAGTCGTGTCCAGCATTTCGCTTCCATACTGTTATCTTGAAGGCAGGTTGGACAGTCTGCACTGCACTTTGCAGACTTGTCATATCTTGTCCATCTGGACCTCAACGGCAACTCTCTCTCGGGACCAATCCCGTCAAGCATTGGTGCTCTCACCAAGCTCGAATACTTGGATCTATCCAACAATGGCCTGAGCGGATCTATCCCAACATCCCTAGGTAATTGTACTAAACTAATCTCCATTGACCTCTCTTACTACAATTTGTTTCTACCATGCCTAGTACAATAGGAAGACTGGGGAATTTGATGAGCCTCTCGACTTTTCAGAGTTGCCTCGTCTTGTCTTTCTGGACCTCAGATACAACACTCTCTCCGGCCTAATCCCATCAAGCATTAGTTCTCTCGCCAAGCTCGAATACATGGATCTATCAGGCAATAGTCTTCATGGACCCATCCCAACATACCTAGGTAATTGTACTAAACTAACCTCCATTGATCTCTCTTACTACAAATTTTTTCTACCATGCCTTGTATAGTAGGAAAACTAGGGAATTTGATGAGCCTCTCCACTTTGCAGAGTTGCCTCGTCTTGTCCATCTGGAGCTCAGATACAACACTCTCTCAGGCCTAATCCCATCAAGCATTGGTGCTCTCGCCAAGCTCGAATACTTGGATCTATCGGGCAATCTTCTTAAAGGACCTATCCCATCATTCATAGCTAATTGTACTAAACTAACCTCTCTCAAATTCTGTCATAATCTTTTGAGCAAAGGATCCATTGTAGGCAATCGGACGAGTTTACGATACTTAGATCTTTCCAACAATCTAATAAATGGTCCCTTCCCTTCAACCATTCTGAAATTAGCCTCTCTAACAACGCTGGCACTTCGATCCAATCAGCTTAACGGCCTATTACCATCATAAATTGGAAATCTTATTATTCTCTCTCATCTGGATCTTTCCAACAATCGGATCACGGGTTCCGTCGGAAGCATAGGAAATCTAACAAGTTTAGAGTTCTTGGATCTTTCAAACAATCAAATAAATGGTTCCATTTCTTCGACCTTCTCGAAATTGACCTCTGTTACAACACTGTCACTTGGGTCCAATAAGCTTAGTGGCTTATTACCACCAGAGTTAGGATCTCTTATTCATCCCACTCGTCTGGAACTAAGTAGCAATCAGTTTGAAGGAAGCATTCCACCTCAGATAGGACATTGCCACCTTTTAACATCGTTACTCATATCGGACAACTTATTGACGGGTGAAATCCCACAAGAACTTGGGTATCTCACCAACCTATATGAGATGGATTTGAGTAGAAACAATTTAAGTGGTGCCATTCCAGCGACCTTTTCTAATCTTCCCAGACAGGCTATGCTGATTTTAGCATATAATAGTTTGACTGGCAAAGTTCCATCTATCACAGCCTCAATCTTACTTGACCATAATAAGGATTTATGCGGTGATTCCAATCACTTAATGCCATGTGAAACACTGAAGCTCGACATGAACCACCAAAGCAGAAAACATCCACGTATGGTACTTCTTGCGTTTTTTGCACCCTTTTCCTTCGCTTGCCTCTCAATAGCAAGCATCACGGTTATTTGTAGGAGAAACAAGTGTTCAAAAAGTAAAAGGAAAAGCAAGTCTGGAGATATACTTTCTATATGGAATTTCGATGGGAAGATCGCATTCGAAGACATACTCACTGCAACTGAAAATTTCAATGAGAAATATTGCATTGGCATTGGAGGCTATGGAACTGTCTTCAGAGTCGAGCTCGAAGGCGGGGTTACCTTTGCCGTCAAGCTCCTGCATTCAATGGAAGAATTCAACGACGAGGAAACATTTCACGCTGAGATTGAAGTGTTGACAAAAATCAGGCACCGATGCATGGTCAAGCTGTATGGCTTCTGTTCACACTCCCAATGCAAATTTCTTGTGTATGACCTTATTGAGAGGGGAAGCTTATCATCCATTTTGCACGAGCAAGAGCTAGCAAAGGAGCTGGACTGGTCAAATAGAATTGCTATTGTGGCGGACATAGCTCAAGCTCTCTCCTATTTGCATCATGATTGCGATGATCCTATTGTACACCGGGACATAAAAAGCAGCAACATTCTTCTGAACCGAGATTATAAAGCTTATGTCTCGGACTTTGGCATGGCGAGGAAGCTGAAGCATGGTTGCTCAAGCTGGAGCACTATCTTTGCAGGGACATGTGGCTATATAGCCCCAGGTACTCACTGATGGTCTTAATCCATCCATATCCTTCGATGGTACAGAAAGGGAGAAACAAAAACTGTTTATGTTTCGATATACTGATTTTTTATTACAGAATTGTCATCCACCATGGTGTTGACCGAGAAGTGCGACGTGTACAGCTTCGGTGTGGTTGCGCTGGAAGTTGTGATGGGAAAGCAACCAGGTGATCTGCTCCTTCCGTTCTTCTGCCGAACAGAGCAGCCGAGGAAGTTCAACGATATCCTGGATCGACGCATCGCTGTGCCGTCAACCATTCATGAGGAGAAGGATGTCATTTTGGTTGTCTTGGTAAAAAAATATATTGGCCTGTATATTTGTATTTGTGTGTAGATTTCTAGGACGGAAGGATTGGATAACGGGGAAAATACATCCTTTGTATGTTGACTCAGTAATTGTTCTTGTAGCTTCAGTTTCGAAAAATTACAAGGTTTGCCAAAACTGTTGGATGAAAATATATGCATTTCCCTTACCTTTGTCTCTTCTTATTCTAGATGGTTATGTTTGTAAAGGGGAATAGATACAGTATGTTTTAGTAGAAGTTATGCAACAGGCTGGATGTTTAATAGACAAAAGTTGAAACAACGGAAGCTTTTCAACCTAGAATTTACAACTGCGAGGAGCCCATGTACATATGCGCATAGAACTCTGAACTTATTCATGCAGGTCAGCTTTACTTGATCAAGTATATTGACTGGTACAGCGGCTTCCTTTGTGGTAGAAGATGAATTCAGAAATTACTCTGCGCGGCTTTGATTCACACTGAATTGTGCTATCTGAAGCTAACTGATGTTATTTTCCTTTCCGCAAAAAAAAAAAGCTGATGTTATTTTGCTTCTTTCTAAGTGTCCAATGCTCTCTCTTTTCCTTTTCTTTTTTGAGGAGAACAATTTTTGTATGGAGGTGGAACTGTACTGCGGGGCAGTGGCGGTGCTAGCATAGGCCAATAAGGAAATGCAGTCACATAGTGAAGGAGGTCTACTGGTCGAAATAGGAAGAACCATGCGCTATTTGGCAGTACCATTGTATATTTGTATCATGTGCGGCGCTATATATGTTTCATCAATATATGTTCGAAGCTGCAGGTCGCAAGGGGGGTGCTGGACGCTGAGCTGCTTGTCCAATGCACCATTGGTACGGTGGATCTGAGAAGGTGGATACAAAGTAGTCTGTGGTAATGACATGCTTATGATGCAGCGGTCATTGGATCCATGAAACTTGCTTTTAGATGGATGCATGTGCTAGCTCTGCTTAATTTATACCCTGGTGATTTAGATCAGTGCCATCATCACTGTAATGTTTTTACTTTAAACTGTCCAGTACTAAGGATAGATTTGAAAGGATTTGTGTAGATTTTATTCATAAATGAAGCAACATTTCAAGCTTGGATAATGAGCCTATGTAATGATTTGCTCTGTTTTTGTTTGACTGGCATTTGGAGGGAAGGTTTGGATGATTGTTCTGTAATTAACTGTGTTTTTTTTCCTGTTGAGAGCATGTAACCATTCTGGGAATGGTTGTGTTAGCTCATGTGATGTGGTGCATATGCTCATGGATGAACATAAATTCAAAACAAATACTAGGTTATTAGCCTACCAAAAAGGCTTATAATTTGGGACAGAGGAAATAGTAAATAAATTTTAAAAATTCGATTTTTGTTCGTAGATGTTCTTGTTAGTGTAACAAGTGTTCTTGACAATTTTCATGCGAAACGCGATAGCAATGCTTCATTCGTAAAAAAAATAAAAAAAAATATGTGTAACTTTTGGTGTTTGACTTGTTTTTAGCAGGTCAAAATGCTTAGGCTTCCCCCCTAAACATTTGCAGATACCATTTGAGTGTGACAATGAACACTTCTGCTTATTTTTAATATTTTTGACATTTGAAAAAGCATTTTTGATGCGCGGGAACATATGCTCCCAGGAGTCAGAATGGTATTTCTGCTCAGTTGTGTTTATCGTTGCCCAAAGCCATCTTGCAGAAGGATGTGATGGCACTAAGGGCCAGTTCTTTTGAGCAATTCTTCCAGAATTGACCCCCTCCCCAGCTTCTCCCAGAATTGCCACTTAATATTTTTTTTACAATTCCTAGCTAATTAGACCTTAACTAGCTAGGAATTGTAAAAAAATATTAAGTGGCAATTCTGGGAGAAGCTGGGGAGGGGGTCAATTCTGGGAGAATTGCCCAAAAGAACTGGCCCTAAGGCAACCTCCGGGGACATCTCATCATATCATATGCCCCCTCTGAGTTGCGCGATTTATCATATGCCCTAATTTAGTTCGCCATAGGTCATATGCCCTTGTGTTCTACTTCCTCCATTCACAATTATAAGATGTTTAGGATATTTTAAATATGAACTACACATCCAGATCACGCATCATCTAGCACCCCAAAAAAAACAGGTCCATCTGCTCAGCTATTTTTCGCAATTGGTCTAAATTTGATAGTTTTCAAAAAATCTAAAATAACTACAGTAAATAGTACATGTAACCAGTAGCAATCTGGTAGAGTTTGAGGATATTTGCCCAAAAGGATTAGGAGAAAATTGTTTTTTTTTCTAAAAGGCGTTTAATTTACTCATCATTAACTTTGAGCCTCCCCTCCATTTTTATTTCTGGATTCGCCGCTGGTTATATGCATCATATTGATGAAGAGGCCGGGGGTTTCAACCTCCTTTTCAAAAAAAAAAGCATATCACATGATTAAAACATGTGGTTAAGGATTAATAGCATTAACAAATACTATTGTTATCTAACCAGCGAAAGTCATCTTCTGCTCACGTAATGAGTCATGATGAACAGTAAAATCTGGAAAAAAAAATTAAAAATCACACAATTCTGAATTTTTTTTATGAACTTTAACAAATGTTTCCAGTGCTTACAAAATTTCATCATAAAATGACATTTGAGAAAGTCGTGGCAAAAAGAATTGATGCTCCAAAAGAGGTTTCAAGATGAAATTTTGTGAGCACTAAAAAACATTCATAATTTTTGAAATATTTTTATTTTACTATTCACCTGAGCTCATTTGAACTTGACTAATTAGTCTAGCATTGGGGAGCGGCGCATGGCATGGTATGCCTACTTCTCTTCTGACCCGCAGATGAGGCAGGTGATATCAAACTTCATCTTCCCCTTCTTTTGATCCAGTTTATTAGCTACCAGGTTCCGGCCTAATTTTCAAGCGAAAATTCTCACTATCTGTGACACCAGCATATGCATACAAGGTCCTAGGCTTGAGCGAGAGTTTGTCTGGCCGAGTACTTGTAGCTCCCATGTCCAGAGTGTGCATATGTTATTCTAGAGCCAAGCGATACGCGTTTCTTGCAGAAAAAAATCCACGAATATCCCTGTGCCATGCAGCAAAATCCTCCTTGATCCGGCCTTAGAGGTTGATGCCGTCAGTTGGAAGAAAATGGTGTGGAAATACAATAGGCAAAGTTTATCGATAATCTCTACCTAATAATAATAAAGCCATTATTGCTTTTGGTCGTCCGTCTAAAAATTACGCACGGAGTTGCTATAAATTACCAACTAGGCTATAAATTACCCACTAGGCCACCCGTAAGTGAAGAAAACGATTCGGGTTTTTCCAAAATCACCGCGGAGTTTGGTTCTTATACCATGGTGTCCTCATATTTAATGGTTATTAAGGATTCAACCTTCCACCCACGAGACCAGGGTTCGATGATCCCAGAAGTCTGCTTTTCCTCTCCTTTTTCTTCTCCTCGCCGCACGCATTCATGGGCCGGCCCATGTGCACGGCGTGAAGCCCTGTTTTTTTATTTTGTTTTTTTGCGTTTTGCTTTTCTTTCTCATTTCTATTTTATTTTTGCTTCTTTAAATTAATTCAGTATTTCCAAAAATTTCAAATTTCAAAAAGTTACGAGTTTTGAAATAAAATCAACAAATAATAAAATGTTTGTGAATTCAAAAAACGCTCGGAAAACCAACAAATGTTCATGATTTTAGAAAACTGTTCACATATTATAAAAATAATCATGATTTTGAAATCAATGCTCACGAGATAAAAATGCTCATAATTTTTAGAAATGATCGTGTATTCAAATCATATTAGGGAATGTGAAAAAAAGTCAAATTTTAAAAACAGTTCACAAAAGTTCAAGCAAATCCATTGAAACAGATCCGTACATAACAAACAAAACAAACCGTCGCTTACATAGAGGGTTTTTTAGGGGATCTGTAGAGGTCGTTTTATGGTTTTATTTAGTCTATCGTGTGTCGGCTAGAAAAAATATTCCCGTGTTCTGTACAGCTTTGAGACCCCAAAAACTTGACACAACTTTCTACGGGTTAGTTTTTGTAAGCTATATGAAAATGGCCAAATGTTTAATTTGCCTCCATACAAAGCTATGTTTATTCTGCTACCACAGTTTTATACATAACTATATTTATTCTGCTACGACGGTTTTACTGATCATGGAAAACACCGCGATGCTTGGTCAAGGTGAGACACATCATTTATTAGTCTAGCACACGCAGCGTCCATCAATGCAGTTTACTCAACCAAAAAATATTTCGTTGTGGCGCCTTAGGAAATCAAGTCGTGATGAGACCATCACATTTTTATTTTTTGAAATGACTTTTTAAAAGTCCCTTATCTCTACATGATTAGAGTAGTTTATGAAATGACATTTTAAAAAAGACCTCAATAAGTCCCGAACGTTCGGAATTTAAGCATGTCCTCCCGAACGTTTTTTTATGGCAACTTTAGTTGCAGCGAGATGGCAACTTTAGTTGTTAACACATGGCAACTTTGTTCCAGTTCGATTTTTTTGTCAGAAAATTGCCATATTTTAGAAATGATCGTGTATTCAAATCATATTAGGGAATGTGAAAAAAAGTCAAATTTTAAAAACAGTTTACAAAAGTTCAAGCAAATCCATTGAAACAGATCCGCACATAACAAACAAAACAAACCGTCGCTTAGATGGAGGGTTTTTTAGGGATCTATAGAGGTCGTTTTATGGTTTTATTTAGTCTATCGTGTGTCGGCTAGAAAAAATATTCCCGTGTTCTGTACAGCTTTGAGACCCCAAAAACTTGACACAACTTTCTACGGGTTAGTTTTTGTAAGCTATATGAAAATGGCCAAATGTCTAATTTGCCTTTATACAAAGCTATGTTTATTCTGCTACCACAGTTTTATACATAACTATATTTATTCTGCTATCACGGTTTTACTGATCATGAAAAACACCGCGATGCTTGGTCAAGGCGAGACACACCATTCATTAGTCTAGCACACGCAGCGTCCATCAATGCAGTTTGCTCAACCAAAAAATATTTCGTTGTGGCGCCTTAGAAAATCAAGTCGTGATGAGACCATCACATTTTTATTTTTTGAAATGACTTTTTAAAAGTCCCTTATCTCTACATGATTAGGGTAGTTTATGAAATGACATTTTAAAAAAGACCTCAATAAGTCCCGAACATTCGGAATTTAAGAATCACTGGACCTACCCCGGTTATATATGAGTACAAAAAATGACACGTAAGAGTTGAAAATCCGGAGAACCGGAACTAGGGTTTCCCCTGATGCTCGAAGAGGGACACAGATGACGGCCGTAGCAGCGCCTCAAAGAAGGGGACGAGACACCAGCCGGTATCGTCACCGCCAGCAAAGGATGCAGGGATTTCGCCCTGGCCAGATTCTGAGCAATACCAAGCCGTCCGAGCACAAATCGAAGAATACGAAGTTGAGCATAGCCCTCCGTCGGACGCGCGAGCAACGGAGCAGCGAAGGGACAGGCGGGGTATGGAGGTGGGCGGCTAGGCGAAAAGAGAGGCGGTGAGCGATGTGATGCTGGCCGGAGGCCCGGACGAGCCAGAGTCCGGAGGGATGTGCAGAACCTGGTCACCGAGGTCGGAGCAGCAAGGACGTCGGCGATCCTAAGGAGCAGGAAGGGGACGCATCTCCCGGAGTGCGCGCCAGAATCACTGGACCTACCCCGGTTATATATGAGTACAAAAAATGACACGTAAGAGTTGAAAATCCGGAGAACCGGAACTAGGGTTTCCCCTGATGCTCGAAGAGGGACACAGATGACGGCCGTAGCAGCGCCTCAAAGAAGGGGACGAGACACCAGCTGGTATCGTCACTGCCAGCAAAGGATGCATGGATTTCGCCCTGGCCAGATTCTGAGCAATACCAAGCCGTCCGAGCACAAATCGAAGAATACGAAGTTGAGCATAGCCCTCCGTCGGACGCGCGAGCAACGGAGCAGCGAAGGGACAGGCGGGGTATGGAGGTGGGCGGCTAGGCGAAAAGAGAGGCGGTGAGCGATGTGATGCTGGCCGGAGGCCCGGACGAGCCAGAGTCCGGAGGGATGTGCAGAACCTGGTCACCGAGGTCGGAGCAGCAAGGACGTCGGCGATCCTAAGGAGCAGGAAGGGGACGCATCTCCCGGAGTGCGCGCCAGAATCACTGGACCTACCCCGGTTATATATGAGTACAAAAAATGACACGTAAGAGTTGAAAATCCGGAGAACCGGAACTAGGGTTTCCCCTGATGCTCGAAGAGGGACACAGATGACGGCCGTAGCAGCGCCTCAAAGAAGGGGACGAGACACCAGCTGGTATCGTCACTGCCAGCAAAGGATGCATGGATTTCGCCCTGGCCAGATTCTGAGCAATACCAAGCCGTCCGAGCACAAATCGAAGAATACGAAGTTGAGCATAGCCCTCCGTCGGACGCGCGAGCAACGGAGCAGCGAAGGGACAGGCGGGATATGGAGGTGGGCGGCTAGGCGAAAAGAGAGGCGGTGAGCGATGTGATGCTGGCCGGAGGCCCGGACGAGCCAGAGTCCGGAGGGATGTGCAGAACCTGGTCACCGAGGTCGGAGCAGCAAGGACGTCGGCGATCCTAAGGAGCAGGAAGGGGACGCATCTCCCGGAGTGCGCGCCAGAATCACTGGACCTACCCCGGTTATATATGAGTACAAAAAATGACACGTAAGAGTTGAAAATCCGAAGAACCGGAACTAGGGTTTCCCCTGATGCTCGAAGAGGGACACAGATGACGGCCGTAGCAGCGCCTCAAAGAAGGGGACGAGACACCAGCCGGTATCGTCACCGCCAGCAAAGGATGCAGGGATTTCGCCCTGGCCAGATTCTGAGCAATACCAAGCCGTCCGAGCACAAATCGAAGAATACGAAGTTGAGCATAGCCCTCCGTCGGACGCGCGAGCAACGGAGCAGCGAAGGGACAAGCGGGGTATGGAGGTGGGCGGCTAGGCGAAAAGAGAGGCGGTGAGCGATGTGATGCTGGCCGGAGGCCCGGACGAGCCAGAGTCCGGAGGGATGTGCAGAACCTGGTCACCGAGGTCGGAGCAGCAAGGACGTCGGCGATCCTAAGGAGCAGGAAGGGGACGCATCTCCCGGAGTGCGCGCCAGAATCACTGGACCTACCCCGGTTATATATGAGTACAAAAAATGACACGTAAGAGTTGAAAATCCGGAGAACTGGAACTAGGGTTTCCCCTGATGCTCGAAGAGGGACACAGATGACGGCCGTAGCAGCGCCTCAAAGAAGGGGACGAGACACCAGCCGGTATCGTCACCGCCAGCAAAGGATGCAGGGATTTCGCCCTGGTCAGATTCTGAGCAATACCAAGCCGTCCGAGCACAAATCGAAGAATACGAAGTTGAGCATAGCCCTCCGTCGGACGCGCGAGCAACGGAGCAGCGAAGGGACAGGCGGGGTATGGAGGTGGGCGGCTAGGCGAAAAGAGAGGCGGTGAGCGATGTGATGTTGGCCGGAGGCCCGGACGAGCCAGAGTCCGGAGGGATGTGCAGAACCTGGTCACCGAGATCGGAGCAGCAAGGACGTCGGCGGCCTTGGGGGTTTTTCGGCTCTGGCCTCTTTTTCTTTTTTCTGGGCACTAATAAGGCCTCTTTTCTTTTCTATTGGGCTCTAAAGGCCTCTTCTCTCTTTTTTGGGCTCTAGGGCCTCTTTTGTTATTTTTTCCTTTTCTCGGCTGGTTGTCCCCGTGGAGGTGACACCGTGATAGCCAGCGCAGTATATAAACAGGAGGAACCGTCCCACGACTGGCGATGTGGGACAAATCAAAACTGGGAAGCGTGCGCTCTCGCTCGCATGGGCCGGCACGCACGCACGCGCGCGACCGAGGCCCAACCGAGATTTCAGCTTAATAAAAAGTACGACATGCACGCACGGACGGGATCACTTCAGAAAAGGGAAAAAAAATGTACGTACGGGAGTGCTAAACCCCAAGACTCGAACGCCTGAGACCTCGCATTATCCATCCATCCATCCATCGTATCGTGTTTACCAACCGTATCGTGTTGTTTCTTTTGGGACAAATGATGGAAACCACGTACGTCTACGTGGGACATCCCGTCGCTCTCCGGCGACATCACATCTCCAATCCGCCGTCTTCCACCTCTGCAAACCGGCCCTACGATCTTGTGAGTTAAGGAGCGCTCCCCGACACAGCGTCGCTCCGCTCGGGCGACTCGGAGGGGACTTCACTAGTCGCCGGCGCACCCCCCCCCCCCCCCCCCCCCCCCCCCCTACGATTCATCTCCTCCGCCGCTGCCGCTAGCCTCGCCGCGGCGGCGGCGGCCCCTGGCCTCCGAAGGTGGCTCGGGGAGATACCGTGGTGGCCGGATCGTCTTGGTGGCGACTTCTGCTGAGCTTGAAGCCGAGGCGCGCGTGGGGAGCAAGGTGGCACGTCATCGAGGTGTCACTAGCCTGCTCGCTGGCGCCTGGGGGTGGCGCACGCCCGCGTTTCCCTCTGCGACGAATCTGGACGACGCGCTAGATCCGTGCCAGCGGCTGGCTGTGAGCGTCG
This sequence comes from Triticum aestivum, assembly GCF_018294505.1. Taxonomy (NCBI): domain Eukaryota; kingdom Viridiplantae; phylum Streptophyta; class Magnoliopsida; order Poales; family Poaceae; genus Triticum; species Triticum aestivum. The sequence continues at coordinate 54,985,992 of NC_057795.1, forward strand.
GGGGGGCTTCGGACCCGTGTGTCGGTGTGGTGGTTGCACCGTCTGCAACCACACGGGTGGCGTGGGAGCAGGGCTAGGCCGATGGCCAGCCACTTCGATGTCGTTACCACCTTGGTGGCGCCAGTCTTCGGAGACGCTGCTCCATGCTCCTTGCCTGAGGGTTGGGGTGGTGCTTGGCTGGTTTGAGATTGGTGGTCGGTGGTGGTGGTGCGGCCAGTCTGGGGTCAACAGTGGTGTGTGTCGTGCTCGAGTGCTCTCTTGGTGCGCCTCTGCTAGGCGGTGCCCTGCAGCTACGCCGATGGCACGCAGGTGTCGTTGCATCGTCTCGGCCTCGCACAACCTTTTGAATGCACCCCTGACACAGGTGGTGTCGTGATGTTGTGCAGTCTCAGTTGTGTGGAGACTTTCGGCTGCGTTGACGGTGCAGTGTTGTGGTTTGGTCTGCTTGGCGATGCCCTTCGACTACGCTGGTGGCACACAGGTGCCGTGGCGTCGTCTCGGCGCGTGGCCCTTCGGATGTGCCTCGTGACACCACCGTCACGATGTTGTGCTCTTTGTTGTGTTGTGCCCCCTGTAATATTGCGACAGGCTGAACTAGCTAAACCCTTATAAGACCCTAAGCCAGTTAGACCGGCTCGTAGTCCTGTTTTCTCTAAAAGCATCTCCAGGTCACCACTCGTGCTTGCCCAACCTCAGCTACGCGACCCCATATGCTCTGCCCCGTCGCTTCGGTCACCATAGACTGGGTGCCAGCCAACGAAGCGACAACGCCGCAACGTTGGGCAACAATATTGACCAGACGTGCAGCAAGGCTAGCACACGATCAGAGTATAGGAGATGGAGTGATAGCAGCCGGTTGAAAGATGAAATACCAACAGGAGCTTCAAGTAGCAGGCCGGCGTCACCGAGTGCAGTAGCAGTAGCAGTGGCGGTGGGGAAGAACAGATCACGTCGGGCAGAGCGGGGAGTTCGGATGAGCAAGAGAGCTGGGAAAGTAGCGGGCTGGCATCTCCGAGTGCAGGAGCGGTGGGGGCGGGGTGCGCATGGACGAGCGGGAGAGGCGAGGAAGTGTCGGTCATGGAGCGGCAGCAAGTTGCCTCTTAACTAGGGCATGGGCTGGAGAGAATCATGACTGGGAGAGAGAAGGAAACAAAACAGGGACAGAGAGAGGGAGAGGAGAAAGAAGAAAAGAGAGCCAGATCAAAGTCGGCTTAAGCAGGTTAGGGGGTGATTTAGAGGCCTAAGAAGGCTTGAGGTTGTGGTTTAGACCACCTGCACTGTAGACCATTAGCGGAGAAACTGGGGCAAACTGCGAGAACCTGCTTCTTCTCATCATAACAGTACTTGTCATTGTTGTTGAAAAACAGTTCTAGGATGATGGAGAGAATACCTTTGGCTGGTAAATACACGAACCCTTTCAGAACATCTCCGGTTCGTTGTTGTCCTTTGATAATTTTCCCTTCAGAGAAAACACCACAGTTAGAGACTGTAGATAACAGGGAATTGAATGGGATATTAGGTCATGTAGATGATGACATAAGACCTTCATATTCGCCTTTTCCAGACTACACTAGCATCTAAAAGCATGTGTTGTGGCCTGTGAATTAGCATGTGCAAGGACTCGGCTCATTTTCTTATGGTATGTTCAAACTACTAGACCAATCAAGCCAATGCAACAGGATACCATTAAGAAAAGGGGACACGGGCATTAATAAATATTCATCACGGCATATTGCTAAACAGGCACTAAATTTAAAGCATACATGCCGCTGAAGTTGAACAACTAAATTCAGATATGACATGCTGGTTGACAAGTTCCTAAATACTTTCGATTAGCTCTTTTAGGAAGAATAACTCACACTATGCTTGTCTCCATGACAAATAATCACAAAGAATCTTTGGCTTTGGGTAACATACAACCTCTGCTTCAAACTGTGGTGGCCGCGCTAATTCTTTATTCGGGAAATATGAGGATTAATCTGCAAAAAAAGTTGCATGTGTTATCAAAGGCTTGACCAGTTGAAAACACGTACTGTGGAAAATAATAAAACTAAATAAGTACCTCTCATCTCTCTGATAAAATTCACTGTTCTCCTGGAAGACAAAGCTGCAACAATAACAAAAAATAAACATGATCATTTGCAACAAATGCACAGGTTTGCCATCCAAAAAACATAAAAACACCTGCTTAAATTAAGTGTCCCAGGTTGACATTTACAGCTTCATTGGATGGTTAACTTATTGCGGTTTAACAAGATATCCTATCATTCCAATAAATTCAACTAAATCACTTTTGCTGATGAGAAGAGGGAAATTTGTGGCATGCGGAACACATGTCTTTCTCATAGTTTTCTCCTTGCAAAAGCAGTGATTCTGATGGGGCATATCCTACCTGTACTAGTTGCTAAAACCATAGCCAAAGATCATATCGGGGAATCACTCCTCATCACAGAAGCAGAAGCATTCATCAATTTTAGAGCACTCTTGTCGTTCAGCTTGTCAAATGAATGGGATCAGGGAGATTTGATCATATGCCCTTATTTTATTTTACTTTTGCAGGGAATCATATGCCCTAATTTTGTTCGCCATAGATCATATGCCCTTGTTTCCTTTGCCTCCTTAGTCATCTGCCATGTATAATTACTTGAATAATTTCAAGATTCTAAGCCTATTAATGTCACGTGAAATGAAGGTCTTGCCCCTTTGTAAACTTGCAATTTCTCCAAACTCTACATATCTCAACAGAACCAACCAGCCCGACATGTTCGTCCCATTCGACAGAGCGAGCACCGTCTCGTACAGGGAGGCGACCACGATCCATTGCATAGATATTCTTTTTTCTTTTGCGGGTCATTGCACAGATATTCTACTCCCTCCGTCCCAAAATAAGCGACTCAAGTTTGTACTACAAAGTTGAGTCACTTACAAAGTTGAGTCACTTATTTTGGGACGGAGGGAGTACTTCACTAGCAGCACTAGAAGAAGAATGACGAAATGAAAATACAGTAAAACCTGAAGCTTCGCATTTTGGGCGGCCAATTTCGCGATACGTCAATCCAATGCTGCAGCCTTAACCCTAATAGCATCAATTTGAGCATCGCTGCATTTCTCTAGACACAATACGAGCGGCCGCATTTTGAGCACATTTATCATCCAATTTCCTGGACCATGTCCAAGTACTTGTCCAGCCACATGAAGAAACGCCAGCCTTTCACCTGTCCAAACATACTGAATTCAGTAAGTTGCTTGAAGGAGACATCAGGAAAATCATATGACATACTATTTGACTCTGAATATTAAAGAACAGAGAAGCAACCTTCATATCCTTGTCATTCCTTGGGCATTCCACTGAATATTTGCCCGGGTTCAATTCTTCTCGTCCACATTCTGGACTTCCAGTCAGAGGGAGCCTCATCATCCGTTTGGTCCACGCCGTACAGCGAGTACAAATCTAGGGTTAGAGAGCGAGCCAAGGCTGGAGCAAAATTGAAAGGGCAAATGCAATCGGTAGGTAGAATTGGTTACCTAGTCGGCGGAGGTGCGGCGCCCATGCTTGCCAGATTCGCCGCCGGGCCCGTGGTGCTGGGGGAATAGCGCCGCCCGTAGTGCCGGAGTAGCCGAGCCGCCTGCGGTTGCTTCCTGGTGGCTGGGGTCTCCGCGCCTCCGGAGCCGCTGGAGTCGCCGTGCAACGCCGCCGCCCACCGGAGTGGCTGCACCGCCGCTCCGCTGGAGAGGAACAAAGGACGAGACGGGGGAGCTGGTTCGGTCGGCTGATCTGTTCAGGTCGGGCTGCGTAGGAAAACAAGTTGATGGAAATTGCAAATTTACCACGAGCGCAAGACCGACTTCCATGATGTAAATTTAACTACGTAGCTAAAATACCATGAGTTGTCATGATATAAAATATAGTGTGATGATACGAAAATCCGAGCTCATCTGCACCTGCGCTCACCAAAAAAATCAAAATAAATACTGAAAAAATTCAAAAAATTCCAAAAAAATGGGGATGGTGGACAATTTGATGCGTGAGATGCGCCCCAATTTTCAAAACATTTGGACTTATGTGCAGCTCTCAGCAAAAAAGACAAATCGGAGGTCTGTAAAAAAGTGTACTGTTCATATACTGTTTTGGTCTGATTTATCTTTTTTGCTAAGAGCTGCACATAAGTTCAAATGTTTTGAAAATTGGGGCGCACCTTACGCATCAAATTGTCCACCACCTCAATTTTTTCGGAATTTTTTGAATTTTTTTGAATTTTTTACGATTTTTTTTTGAACGGGTGCAGATGCACCCGGGCACCGAAACGCCGCACTCGTGATGATATACATTTTATCCAATGAGCATCTTCGAGGTGTTAAGTCAGCACAACATCTGAAGGTTTTTTTTATTTTATTCGAAAAAACTTTAGATCTATTCATCAACTATCAAGATAGTATAAAGAACATCAGAAGTAAAAAATTACATTCAGGTCCGTATATCATCTAGAGACGACTACAAACACTGGAACAAGTCGAAGGTGTGCCGCCATCATTGTCCTCCCGCACCAGAGTCAGTCAAACCTTGTTGTAGTAGACAGTCGAGAAGTCGCCGTGTTAATGCCTACAGGATCAGCGTATCAATGAAGAGAAGCGTAGATCGGAAGGATCCAACTTGTAGACACACGAACGAACAAAGACAAACGGCAACCGAATCACGCAAGATTCGCCGGAGACAAACCTCCACCCGCCCTTCGACGACGCAAGAAGCACCGCTGAGACGGGTTCTAGGCGGGTAAACATTATTCCATCTTCAAGAAGTCACATCCGTCTCGCCTCTCTAAACAGAACACAAACCCTAAAAAGGTCATAAAGACATCAAGAAACTAAGCCCTGTCATCAGCAAGGCCTGGGATCCACCGCACCTCCATGGCCCTAAAAGCATCTCTAGCAGACCCTATATATCACCGCCCCGCTAAACTTGTTTACAGTTCGCGGAAAAACGGCTTTGCGGGTCGGTGCCGCCGAGTAGACCCCGCTAGCAGAATTGTAAAACGGAATATTCGCAGAATATTCTGTTTTACAGTTCCGCTATGTGGTGTCTCTGTCGGCCCGGCGCCGTCCACATATCAGATGCGTTTTTATCTGAATTTGACACGTATGCTTCATATTCAGAATTACTAATTTAATATAAGAAAAGATATCATTAGTACAATACAATAATCATCCAAATTACTATAATTATTCAAATCACTGAAGCAAACTAAATATTTTAATATAAAACTTGTCTTGAATACAAATCACACATGAATTAAGTGAAATGAATGAAATGTGTTACTGCCCAGCCCTTTGCCAATGGTGCTCAATAAGATCCTCCTGAAACTGAAAATGGGTGCTTACATTTTCAATCTTCCTGTATGTCTGAAGAAAAGCTCTAATGCGGTTAGGATCTCTAACTGGTTTGAAATGGCTAACCACATTGTCGTAGAAGAACTCCAAGTTCATGCCTCTCTCATCTTCGAGAATCATATTATGAAGAATAACACAACATGTCATGATGTTTTTCAAGGATCGCTTGTCCCAAAAAACGAGCAGGACCACGAACAATGGCAAACCTAGATTGCAAAACTCCGAATGCTCTTTCAATGTCTTTTCGGGCTGCCTCTTGTACCCTTGCAAATTCACATTATTTCCTACTTTGGGATCTTTGATGCTCTTGACAAATGTGCAGCAAGAAGGATAGGTACCATCTGCAAGATAATACCCCTTTTGTGTATTCATGCCGAGTGTTTGACAAAAAAACACCACATTCCAGGCATCCGTCCCACAGAACTACCACATTTTTAAAAGTGATCGAAAACTACCAAAAAATTATAATTTTGTAACTAAAAACTACCACTTTCAGATAATGGGCAGTTTAGACGATTTAAACACGTTTACAACATGCGGGGCCTACCCATCAGGGATGATGTGGCGGCAAAGTCAACTCTGTTTATTTTGACCGTTAAGTTAGCCGTTATGACAGGTCGGACCCACACGTCATCATCAACCTTCTTCTTCCTACGCTCCTCTCTTTCTTTGGCATTTCAACAAACACCTCTTGTGCATGGGACGGAATCAGGGGTGCTCCGATAGCCTGCTCGCTTTACACCACGTCGGACGCCAGAACGAGCGACGGGTGAACCAGCTCCGGGTCGGCTCTGCCTCGCACTGCACGGCGGCAGTGGCGGTAGCCTTCACGGCGACATCGATGTCGGTGTCACGAGCTACTGCTCGCCGGTGATGCAAGCCAGGGCAACATGGAGCAGCGGTGGAGGAGGAGCTCCACGGGCTAACAGAGGAGCCTGGGGGAGCCTCCGAGCTTGGTCAACGACCAGAGGAGGTGTAGGCGACGACATCGTGGAGGTGCAGCACGACAGCAAGATGCGCGATGAGCTACAGGGGCCAGGCCATGGCAGCTGCCTGGGTCGGCCCGACGACTAGCAACGGGGGCCAAAGAGCATGGATGGGGTGTGCGGCAAAACAAAGCGAGGAGCTCCGGCCAAGGGCCAACAGCAAGCAGTGGTAGACATGGTGGCATGAGCGGCTAGAGAAGAAAGAGACGCACAGGAGCTCGGGTGGCTGCTTGCTGGTTAGAGCGAACGACGTGGACTCCGGGCGCCGGGCGCGCCGGCGGTAGTGCTGCTGGCCGATGTCGGCCGAGCCAGGCTTTAACGGCTGCGGCGGCGGCTCATCGCCGAAGCTCCCCTGCCGCTGCTTGGCTCCGCCCGATTTAGTAGCCGGCATGGCGTGTCGCGGAGCTCCCTTGCTTCCATGCACAGTATATGTTCGAGAAAATGCCAAAGTGAGGGAGGAAGGAGATTGATGATGACGTGTGGGTCCCATCTGTCATAACGGTTAACTTAACAATCAACATAAACAGTGTTGACTTTGCCGCCACATCATCCCTGAGGATGGGTCCCACATGTCATAAACGTGTTTAAATCGTCTAAGCTGCCCATTATCTGAAAGTGGTAATTTTTAGTTACAAAATTACAAATTTTTCATGGTTTTTGGTCACTCTTTAAAATGTGGTAGTTCTATGGGACGGATGCCTGAAATGTGGTAGTTTTTTGTCAAACACTCATTCATGCCCATTGATAGTGTAATTGCAACCAGGAGCATCACCACTAGCAAGCCTAGCATGTTGGGGAACGTAGTAATTTAAAAAAAATCCTACGCACACGCAAGATCATGGTGATGTATAGCAATGAGAGGGGAGAGTTTCGTCCACGTACCCTCGTAGACCATAAGCAGAAGCATTATTACAACGCGGTTGATGTAGTCGTACGTCTTCATGATCGACCGATCCAAGTACCGAACGTACGGCACCTCCGTGATCTGCACATGTTCAGCTCGGTGACGTCCCACGAACTCACAATCCAATAGAGCTTCGAGGGAGAGTTCCGTCAGCACGACGACGTGATCATGGTGTTGATGAAGCTACCGATGCAGGGTTTCGCCTAAGCACCGCTACGATATGACCAAGGTGGATTATGGTGGAGGGGGCACCGCACACGGCTAAAAGATCAATGATCAACTTGTGTGTCTTGGGGTGCCCCCTGCCCCCATATATAAAGGAGCTAGGGGGGAGGCGGCCGGCCAGGAGGAGGGCATGCCAAGGGGTGATACGTCTCCAACGTATCTATAATTTATGAAGCATTCATGCTATTTTATTATCTATTTTGAATGATTATGGGCTTTATTATACACTTTTATATTACTTTTGGGACTAACCTATTAACCGGAGGCCCAGCCCATATTGCTGTTTTAGTGCCTGTTTCAGTATTTCGAAGAAAAGGAATATAAAACGGAGTCCAAACGGAATGAAACTTCGGCATCGTGATTTTTTGAAAGAATATCATCCAGGAGACTTGGAGTTCACGTCAGAAGAGCCTCGAATAGGCTAATGTCTACTACACAACCTTCTTCTTGTAGACGTTGTTGGGCCTGCAAGTGCACAGGTTTATAGGACAGTAGCAAATTTCCCTCAAGTGGATGACCTAAGGTTTATCAATCCGTAGGAGGCGTAGGATGAAGATGGTCTCTCTCAAACAACCCTGCAACCAAATAACAAAGAGTCTCTTGTGTCCCCAACACACCCAATATGATGGTAAATTGTATAGGTGCACTAGTTCGGCGAAGAGATGAAGATACAAGTGCAAAATAGATAGTACAAATAGGTTTTTGTAATCTGAAATTATAAAAAAGCAAGGTAACGAGTATTAAACGTGAGCGTAAACGGTATTGTAATGATAGGAAACAAGGCCTATGGTTCATACTTTCACTAGTGCAAGTTCTCTCAACAATAATAACATAGATAGATCATATAAAAATCCCTCAACATGCAACAAAGAGTCACTCCAAAGTCACTAATAGCGGAGAACAAACGTAGAGATTATGGTAGGGTACGAAACCACCTCAAAGTTATTCTTTCGGATCAATCTATAAAAGAGTTCGTACTAGAATAACACCTTAAGACACAAATCAATCAAAACCCTAATGTCACCTAGATACTCCATTGTCACCTCAAGTATCCATGGGCATGATTATACGATATGCATCACACAATCTCAGATTCATCCAACCAACACAAAGTACTTCAAAGAGTGCCCCAAAGTTTCTACCGGAGAGTCAAGAACGTGTGCCAACCCCTATGCATAGGTTCATGAGCGGAACCCGCAAGTTGGTCACCAAAACATACATCAAGTGGCACATGATATCCCATTGTCACCACAGATAAACACGGCAAGACATACATCAAGTGTTCTTATAAAAGACTCAATCCGATAAGATAACTTCAAAGGGGAAACTCAATTCATCACACGAGAGTAGAGGGGGAGAAACATCATAAGATCCAACTACAATAGCAAAGCTCGGGATACATCAAGATCGTGCCATAGAGGGAACACGAGAGAGAACACGAGAGAGAGAGATCAAACACATAGCTACTGGTACATACCCTCAGCCTCGAGGGTGAACTACTCCCTCCTCATCATGGATAGCACCGGGATGATGAAGATGGCCAGCGGTGATGGGATCCCCCTCCGGCAGGGTGCCAGAACGGGCTCCCAAGAGGTTTTTGGTGGCTACAGAGGCTTGCGGCGGTGGCAGAACAAGAAGAAGGTTGTGTAGTAGACATCAAGCTCTTTTCTGGCGCTGTTGCCGGGGAGGTGAGTACTTGTAGGTATATCTTTAGATCTTGCAATCGAATCTTTTTGTTTCTTGTTTTATCACTAGTTTATTTTATAAAGGAAAACTACAAAAAAATGGAGTTAAGTTTGTCTCGCATGCTTCATCTTTTTAATATCTTTCCTGAGTTTGATGGAAAGGAAAATTGTGCTCAAGTGCTAGAAGAAGAATGCATTAGAATGCTTGATACTAAATCTTTGAATGATGAGCATGATTGCAATGTTGTTAGTATGAACTCCTTGAATATCCATAGTACTAATGATGATTGCACTAGTTATGATGAAAATGTCTCCTATAAGCATGTTGATTTGTGTGGAGTAGATTGGACTTGCATGGACACACCAAATAGAGAAAATAGATATTGCAAGAGGCATAAGTATTTAAAAACTAAAGGTTTGCAAGAAAGTCTTGATGAGTGTGTGATACGTCTCCGCTGTATCTACTTTTCCAAACACTTTTGCCCTTGTTTTGGACTCTAACTTGTATGATTTGAATGGAACTAACCCGGACTGACGCTGTTTTCAGCAGAATTTTGATGGTGTTGTTTTATGTGCAGAAAATAAAAGTTCTCGGAATGACCTGAAACTCCACAGAACACCTTAGAAAAAACAATAAAAAAAATCCTTGCCAAAGATGAAGACCAGGGGGCCCACACCCTATCCACGAGGGTGGGCCCCCCCCCCGGGCGCGCCCCCTACCTCGTGGGCCCCCTAGTGGCCCTCCGATGCCAACTCCAACTCTATTTATTGGCTTTCAGGGAGAAAAAAATCAGGGAGAAGAAATCATCGCGTTTTATGATACGGAGCCACCGCCAAGCCCTAATCTCTCTCAGGAGGGCTGATCTGGAGTCCGTTCGGGGCTCCGGAGAGGGGGATTCGTCGTCGTCATCATCATCAACCATCCTCCATCACCAATTTCATGATGCTCACCGCCGTGCGTGAGTAATTCCATCGTAGGCTTGCTGGACGGTGATGGGTTGGATGACATTTATCATGTAATCGAGTTAGTTTTGTTAGGGTTTGATGCCTAGTATCCATTATGTTCTGAGATTGATGTTGCTATGACTTTGCTATGCTTAATGCTTGTCACTAGGGCCCGAGTGACATGATTTCAGATCTGAACCTATTATGTTTTCATGAATATATGTGTGTTCTTGATCCTATCTTGCAAGTCTATAGTCACCTACTATGTGTTATGATCCGGCAACCCCGAAGTGACAATAATCGGGACCACTCCCGGTGATGACCATAGTTTGAGGAGTTCATGTATTCACTATGTGCTAATGCTTTGTTCCGGTTCTCTATTAAAAGGAGGCCTTAATATCCCTTAGTTTCCAATAGGACCCCGCTGCCACGGGAGGGTAGGACAAAAGATGTCATGCAAGTTCTTTTCCATAAGCACGTATGACTATATACGGAATACATGCCTACATTACATTGATGAACTGGAGCTAGTTCTGTGTCACCCTATGTTATGACTGTTACATGACGAACCGCATCCGGCATAATTATCCATCGCTAATCCGGTGCCTACGAGTTTTCCATATACTGGTTCTCGCTTATTTACTTTTCCGTTGCTACTGTTACAATCACTACAAAATACCAAAAACATTACTTTTGCTGTCTTTACTTTTGTTACCGTTACCACCACTATCATATTACTTTGCTACTAAACACTTTGCTGCAGATACTAAGTTTCCAGGTGTGGTTGAATTGACAACTCAGCTGCTAATACTTGAGAATATTCTTTGGCTCCCCTTGTGTCGAATCAATAAATTTGGGTTGAATACTCTACCCTCGAAAACTGTTGTGATCCCCTATACTTGTGGGTTATCAAGACCTTTTTCTGGCGCCGTTGCCGGGGAGCATAGCTCTATTCTTTGAGTCACTTGGGATTTATATCTGCTGGACACTATGAAGAACTTGAAAGACGATCGAAGTACTATTTTGCCCTCAACTACGAGGGGAGGTAATGAACTGCCATCTAGCTCTGCACTAGATTCTCCTTCTGTTATAAGTAAGCTTGCGACACCTAGACCTGGTACTGCTATGAATTCTGATATGTCGCATGTTATTGATGATGCCACTTCTGCTATGCATGATACTTGTGATGAAACTACTTCTATGCTTGATACTACTGTGCCCCTTGGTGAATTTCTTGATGAGCAAATTGCTAGGTCTAGAGAAAGAGAAATTTTTGAACTTGAATACGATGATGATAGTGATGATGAGAATATGCCTGCTATTCCTGAGGGTTATCTCTTTGATGCAGAATCTTCTGCAACTATTTTTGCTTGCCAGGATAGATATGAACTTAAGAGGTTGCTAGTTAAATGGAGTAAAGAATCTCTTATAGATAGAATGAGACCTGACCCTGCTTTTGCTACTTCACCTATCTGTGTTCTTGATAAGGATTATTATGATTTTTCTGTTGATCCAGATATAGTTAATTTGGTTGAATCTGATCCTTTCTATGGTTATGAATCTGAAACTGTTGTGGCACATCTTACTAAGTTGAATGATATAGCTGCCCTGTTTACTAATGATGAGAGATCGCGCTACCTTTATTTACTCAAAATATTTCCTTTCTCATTAAAGGGTGATGCTAAGATATGGTATAATTCTCTTGATCCTGGTTGTGTGCAAAGTCCCCAGGATATGATTTATTACTTCTCTGCCAAATATTTCCCTGCTCATAAGAAACAAGCTGCTTTGAGGGAAATATACAACTTCGTGCAAATTGAAGAAGAGAGTCTCCCACAAGCTTGGGGGAGGCTTCTCAAGTTACTTAATGCTTTGCCTGATCATCCCCTTAAGAAACCTGAAATACTTGATATCTTTTATAATGGACTAACTGATGCTTCCAGAGATTACCTGGATAGTTGTGCTGGTTCTCTTTTCAAGGAAAGAACACCGGATGAAGCTAAAATTCTATTGAATAATATGTTGACAAATGAAAATAATTGGGCACCTCCTGAGCCACCTCCTGAGCCAGCTCCAGAGCCAATTACTGAGCCTATTCCTAAACCAACTCCGAAGAAGAGAGGTGTTCTATTTCTCAGTCCCGAAGATATGCAAGAGGCAAAGAAATCTATGAAAGAAAAAGGTATTAAAGCTGAAGATGTTAAGAATTTACCTCCTATTGAAGAAATACATGGTCTTAATTTACCGCCTGTTGAAGAAGTATATGATCTCAACTACTTATTTACTGAAGAACCTCCCGATATCCCGACACAGGTAGTAAAGGTAAATTCTCTCTATAGATATGATAAAGCTGAAGTCCCTCCTACTAAAATTGCTAGTCAGTGCTTGGATGAGTTTGATGACTTTATGTTTAAGCAAGATGACTTTAATGCTTATTTTGGTAGACAATTAAAACAGAATACCTTTATGATTAAACGCTTGGGTGATTATATGGCTGATATTAGAGGTGAACTTAAACTTGTTAGCAAACATGCTTCTATGGTCACCACTCAAGTAGAACAAGTACTTAAAGCTCAGAAAGAAGTGCTTGATGAAATGAATAGTAAGAAAAATGATTATGCTGTTAGAGTGGCTACTAGAACTGGTAGAATGACTCAGGAACCTTTGTATCCTGAAGGCCACCCTAAGAGAATCGAGCAAGATTCTCAGAGAAATAATATTGATGTACCTAGTTCTTCTAAAAGGAAGAAAAAGAAAAATGATAGGACTTTGCAAACTTTTGGTGAACCTATTACCGAACCACCTGAGAATCCAAATGATATCTCTATTTATGATGCTGAAACACAATCAGGTGATGAACATGAACCTAGTGAAAATGTTAATGATGATGTTTATGTTGATGCTCAAGCTAGTAATGATAATGATGTAGAAGTTGAACCTGCTGTTGATCTTGATAACCCACAATCAAAGAATCAACGTTATGATAAAAGAGACTTCGTTGCTAGGAAACATGGTAAAGAAAGGGAACCATGGGTTCAGAAACCCATGCCTTTTCCTCCGAAACCATCCAAGACAAAGGATGATGAGGATTTTGAGCACTTTGCTGAAATGATTAGACCCATCTTTTTGCGTATGCGATTAACTGATGTGCTCAAAACAAATCCTTATGCTAAGTATATGAAGGATATCATTACTAATAAAAGAAAGATACCTGAAGCTGAAATTTCCACCATGCTTGCTAATTATACTTTTAAGGGTGGAATACCAAAGAAACTTGGAGATCCAGGAGTACCTACTATACCATGCTCCATTAAGAGAAATTATGTTAAAACTGCTTTATGTGATCTTGGAGCCGGTGTTAGTGTTATGCCTCTCTCTTTATATCGTAGACTTGACTTGAATAAGTTAACACCTACTAAAATATCTTTGCAAATGGCTGATAAATCAACTACTATACCTGTCGGTATTTGTGAGGATGTGCCTGTTGTGGTTGCAAACATTACTATTTTAACGGACTTTGTTATTCTTGATATTCCCGAGGATGATAGTATGTCTATTATTCTTGGAAGACCTTTCCTTAATACTGCGCAGGGGCTGTTATTGATTGCAACAAAGGCAATGTCACTTTTCATGTTAATGGCAATGAGCACGCGGTACACATTCCGAGGAAACAACCTCAAGTTTATAGTATCAACTCTATTGGAAAAGAAGTCATCGATTATATTTGGAGGTTTTGAATTTCCTCTCCCTACTGTCAAGAAAAAGTATGATATTCTTATTGTTGGGTATTTTTATATCCCCGTTGAGGTAACTTAGTGCTATTCGAAATTTCTTCGGTTCCATGATTATCGGAATGAGTTTGTTAACAAGACTTGATCAACCTTGTTAGTGGATTCTTTTTGATAAGCATGAGATGGATGAAACTAGAAGCACAACTTTCTGTACCATCTTTATATTTCCTGTTATTTAGTAGAAATAAAGTAAAATAGTATTTCCTGTCTGTCTCTCGACTTATCCGTGCAATATAAAAGTATCCCGAAAATAAAAGTCCTCAGAATGCCATGCCAATTTAATATGATTTTTTCGGGAATATTTGAGGATTTACTGTGCAAAAATCACCGCGGAGGGAGCTGCCACCTGGTCACGAGGGTGGAGGGCGCGCCCTACCCCCTAGGCGCGCCCCCCTGCCTCGTAGGCCCACGGCAGCCCTCCTCCACTTATTCCTGCACCCATCTTCTTCCTCTGCCTCACACAAACACGAAAAACCAACTCAAGCACGAGTTCCAGCCCCCGTTGCTGTGATTTTCGATCTCCTTGCTCAAAGCACCTCTCGCAAAACTGCTTGGGGAGATTGTTCCTTGGTATGTGACTCCTCCATTGGTCCAATTAGTTTTTGTTCTAGTGCTTTATTCATTGCAAATTTGTGCTGCATAGGTGACCATGTTCTTGAGCTTGCATGTCAAATTTATATGGTTCCAAGTAGTTCCAATGCTTTATACGGGCTCTAGGCACTTGTAGGAGTTGTTGCTATCAATTTTATTGAAGTTGGTTCACTTTTATTTGAAGTTACTAAAAATTTCAGAAATTTTTCAGAGGAAATAATATGTTTAGGAGGATGTTCCAAGGTGGTTCTTCAAGGAAGCAAAGTCCCGGACTTGTAATACGCGATGCTGACGAGGAACCACCAAGAGACGCTCCTGTGAGGCCCTGTGAATGGCCTTCGGAAAATTTTATGAATCAAGTGGGAATCAAATAAGAATTTAGCACATATTTGCGCAACGCCGGTCTGGAGGACTTTGAAGCTGACAAATGGCCCCAGTATCATGATCTCACAATTTCATTTGTGAGGAGGTTTGAGTTTTCATCTTCGCATAATTCATGTTTGACCTTATGAAAAATCTTATACCATGGACTTAGAGGATTTCACTTTTGCTTGCAAACTTCCATCATGGGGTAATGTCAGGGATCCCCCTAAATCTGAATATAGAGATTTTCTTGCTAGAATAACTGTGGGGGAATCTAGATACATAACACAAGCCACTATAGGGAGCGTTCACTTTCCTGCTATACATTATTTTGCTCTCTTCATAGGTAGATGCATAATGCTAAGGATGAAGCATGTCACATGTGTGTCCCTGATCTCAGCATTCTCAGGAGTGCTGTGTTAGGAGACCAATCTTATCATATGGGAGCCATTATAGCTCGCAGGTTGCATCATAATAGACATAGAGGAGATTTCTTTGGAGGAATTTATGCAACCCGTTTAGCTAATTTTCTTGAGATAGACATTCGTGAGGGTGATATGGAGTTACCCCCTTCTTATTTAGATTTTGATTCTATGGTTTCCCACCAGTTTGTTGAGAGGACTGAACCACCTCTCCAGTATCGACTAATCTTTAACAAACGTCATGTAGTCCATATTGCTCTTCCTGCTCTTGCCTTCTTTGATTTTCAGACAAAAGGAAGATATATTAATACCAGAGAGGAGGCAGATGAGTACGAGAGGAGAGCGGAGGCTGCTCGACGCCACGCTACAGCTCAGGCGGCGATAGCAGCTGCATCACAGTATGACCCCAGCTCAACCTACGGGTATCCGCCAGGCTATCCCTGGCAATAGACCAACTTAGGCCAAAAGCCTAAGCTTGGGGGAGTACGTATTTCCCACCGACATTACATTCATGTTCATACACACTCATTGCTAGATGTCGGTGCTCATACTCTTTCATTGTAATATCCATGCTAGTTTATTTTCTTTTTCCTGCTTTCTTCTTGTGTGTTTGATAAACCTTAAGAAAAACCAAAAAATTAGTAGTAGTTTATTTCCTTGCTGTAGTAATTAAAAAGAAAACCCAAAAATATTTCCCGTTCTTCTTTTGCTTGTTGGGAGCTTTCCCGTGTAAATAGTTTTTATTTCTTTTCCTTTCTTTGGGGGTCGAGAAGACTATATTGAAATTGCTTAGTGGCTCTTATATGCATGATTGTTTATTTAACTTAGAGCCCGTATTACTTGTCTTCTCTCTTGAGTTGAATGCTTGCAGATTCCAGCTTAGTCCAATGCACGTGCACTCTTATTATTATACACTTCGTTCGGTCGTGCAAGTGAAAGGCAATAATGATGATATATGATGGACTTATTGGGATGAGAAAAGCTGGTATGAACTCGACCTCTCTTGTTTTTGTAAATATGATGATTCATCGTTCCTGAGTTCAGCTATTATGAAGTAAACATATTTGCAATGACATTTAGAGATTATAGTTGCTTGTGCCATGCTTGATTAGCTATGAGTTATAATGGTTTACCTTGCGTGCCAACATGCTATTAGAATGATTATGATGTGGTATGATGGGATGGTATCCTCCTTTAAATGAATTGAGTGACTAGACTTGGCACATGTTCACGCATGTAGTTGAATCAAATCAACATAGCCTTCATGATATTTATGTTCATGGTAGATTATATCCTACTCATGCTTGTATTCGGTGTAAATTAATTTTAATGCATGTTTACGACTGTTGTCGCTCTCTCAGTTGGTCGCTTCCCAGTCTTTTGCTAGCCTTCACCTGTACTAAGCGGGAATACTGCTTGTGCATCCAAACTCCTTAAACCCCAAAGTTGTTCCATATGAGTCCACTATACCTACCTATATGCGATATCTACCTGCCGTTCCAAGTAAATTTGTATGTGCCAAACTCCAAACCTTCAAATGAAATTCTGTTTTGTATGCTCGAGCAGCTCATGTTTCAACTAGGGCTGCCCTTATCTTCCATGTTAGGCGGTTATTCTCAAGATGAGTGGACTCCGCTCCTCATTCACAAGAAAATGGCTGGTCTTCGAGATGCCCAGTCCCATGCTTTATGCAAACTAAATCAAAATAACTGCAAACAAAACTCCCCCTGGGACCCGTTGAATGTTGGAGGCACTCGTTGTTTCGAGCAAGCCATGGATTGATGCTTGTGGAGGAGAGGGAGTATAAACTTTACCATTTTGTTTGGGAACCTCCTATAATTTGTGTAGCATGGAAGATATCGTCATCTCATAGTTGTTGCGTTGACAGCAAAATTATGCCGCTCAAAATATTATTCAATCTCTATTTTAAAACCGAGCTCTAGCACCTCTACAAATCCCTGCTTCCCTCTGCGAAGGGCCTATCTATTTACTTTTATGTTGAGTCATCACCCTTCTTATTAAAAAGCACCCGCTGGAGAGCACACTGTCGTTTGCATTCATTATTATTGGTTTATATTGGGTATGACTTGACTGGATCTCTTTTACCATGAATTACAATGTTTAGTCAGTCCTTGATCTTTAAAGGTGCTCTGCATTTATGTTTTGCGGTCTCAGAAAGGGCTAGCGAGATACCATTTTGTTATATCATGTTATGATTATTTGGAGAAAGTGTTGTCATCTGAGTTTTATTATTATGGCTCGCTAGCTGATTCTGCTATTGATATGAGTAATTGTGAGACATGCGTGTTATTGTGAGTATGGTTAGTTCATAATAATTGCTGAAACTTGAATGCTGGCTTTTCATGTTTACAACAACAAGAGCAAACAGAGTTTGTAAAAGTTTTTCTTTTCTTTCAGTTTGTCAACTGAATTGCTTGAGGACAAGCAAGGGTTTAAGCTTGGGGGAGTTGATATGTCTCCATCATATCTACTTTTCCAAACACGTTTGCCCTTGTTTTGGACTCTAACTTGTATGATTTGAATGGAACTAACCCGGACTGACGTTGTTTTCAGCAGAATTGCCATGGTGTTGTTTTATGTGCAGAAAATAAAATTTCTCGGAATGACATGAAACTCCACGGAACACCTTATAAAAAATAATAAAAAATCCTCGCCAAAGATGAAGACCAGTGGGCCCACACCCTGTCCAGGAGGGTGGGGGGCGCGCCCCCTCTGGGCGCGCCCCCCTACCTCGTGGGCCCCCTGGTGGCCCTCCAACGCCAACTCCAACTCTATTTATTGGCTTTCGGGGAGAAAAAAATCAGGGAGAAGAAATCATCGCGTTTTACGATACAGAGTCGCCACCAAGCCCTAATCTCTCTTGGGAGCGCCGATCTGGAGTCCGTTCGGGGCTCCGGAGAGGGGGATTCATCGCCGTCATCATCATCAACCATCCTTCATCACGAATTTCATGATGCTCACCGCCGTGCATGAGTAATTCCATCGTAGGCTTGCTGGACGGTGATGGGTTGGATGAGATTTATCATGTAATCGAGTTAGTTTTGTTAGGGTTTGATCCCAAGTATCCATTATGTTCTAAGATTGATGTTGCTATGACTTTGCTATGCTTAATGCTTGTCACTAGGGCCCGAGTGCCATGATTTCAGATCTGAACCTATTATGTTTTCATGAATATATGTGTGTTCTTGATCCTATCTTGCAAGTCTATAGTCACCTACTATGTGTTATGATCCGGCAACCCCGAAGTGACAATAATCGGGACCACTCCCGGTGATGACCATAGTTTGAGGAGTTCATGTATTCACTATGTGCTAATGCTTTGTTCCGGTTCTCTATTAAAAGGAGGCCTTAATATCCCTTAGTTTCCAATAGGACCCCGCTGCCACGGGAGGGTAGGACAAAAGATGTCATGCAAGTTCTTTTCCATAAGCACGTATGACTATATACGGAATACATGCCTACATTACATTGATGAACTGGAGCTAGTTCTGTGTCACCCTATGTTATGACTGTTACATGACGAACCGCATCCGGCATAATTATCCATCGCTAATCCGGTGCCTACGAGTTTTCCATATACTGGTTCTCGCTTATTTACTTTTCCGCTGCTACTGTTACAATCACTACAAAAATACCAAAAACATTACTTTTTCTGTCTTCACTTTTGTTACCGTTACCACCACTATCATATTACTTTGCTACTAAACACTTTGCTGCAGATACTAAGTTTCCAGGTGTGGTTGAATTGACAACTCAGCTGCTAATACTTGAGAATATTCTTTGGCTCCCCTTGTGTCGAATCAATAAATTTGGGTTGAATACTCTACCCTCGAAAACTGTTGCGATCCCCTATACTTGTGGGTTATCAGTGTGCTAGAAGATTCAATATTTTTCGTGCTCCTTGTGAACTTTGCAGTGAACGTGGTCATTTAAATCTCCAATGCAAATTGTTTCATGATCGAATCGTGTCCAAAAATTGTGATAACTTGTTTACCCTTGGGCATCATGAAGAGCTTAGTCTTCTTTTGGGGTATGAAGAAATGAAACGTATAACTGAGGGTATTCCAAAATTTAATCTTGATAGATTTCTTGATTTTGATCTAGAGGATATTTATATGTTTTGTGCGGTGAATTGCATTGAAAATCCTTATATTGCCAATTACCTAAAGAAAAGGAAGCAAATAGAAGATGATGAGAATACTAATGAAAGGGAAGAAACTTCCCAATATCCTCCTATTATTTCTTATGATGAATCAGGTAACGAGGAGGAGCTTTGTATTCAACCAATCTCATCAATAAGGAGCTCAAAGAGGAAGGTTGAACCCACACATAATGTGAAGAAGAAAAAGAAAAGAAGGAGCAACAAAGGTAGAAAGGTATCCCTCCCAAAGGATGTTGCTCCTACTACTCATTGTGATGATGATAATTGCTTTACTATTGGTGCTATCCATATTTTTAATGATGAGAGTGATTATTATTATGATATGAAAGGGCCCAAGCTTGGGGAAGCTATGTTTGATGAGGATGAAATATTTGAGAATATATTTGCTGAAATTAATGTTTGTCCCAAGCTTGGGGATGCTACGTTTATTGAAGATGATGTTTTTAGCATCCCAAGTTTTGATATGCAAAGTGGTTATGATGATAGCATGCCTCTTACCTATGATGATTATACTAGATCATTGACGGCGCGCTTTGCTGCGCCCGTCTATTTGTACAACGAAATGGGAGGAACTTTGATAAATATATGACCACATTAAACATAATGAATTTGCCTAAATATAACCATTATTAGTCGGTAACCCAATGAAATCTCATATACACTCGGTAAAAGCAAATGTCACATATACAAAGTGGCTTGGTATAACAACATACACAACAATTTAGATAGTTAATACAACTAATCAGTATTGGATAATAGGAAATAAGAAATTGATTGTATACATGATGCATAGATTAGATCTTCACATGCCTCTACAAGTGGGCCATCATGTTTGGAAACAATGAAGAATTAAATTAGCCTAGTGCACCTGGACATTTTTTGTGGAGGCATCACATTCATAGGACAAGAGTCCTAACAAGGATTAAATTAGTGGCAATATCCAGTAACGATATACTCCTACTAAATACTACGTACGAGCAGCAGCGGGGATATGTGGTAATTATATTTTCATTTTTGTTTGCTTGTTTTGTAAAGAACAACTTAGCTGAAAGATATATGTAAGAATGTCATGTGACTTTCCATTTGATACATGGAAAGACTTACCCAAACAAACCAGCATGGAAAATGGTGTTTGCTAACTTGCACGAATAAAATAAGGTTCAAATTGAGATGTCAACCAATCAGTAACCACCTGCGTTGCGTAAAGAAAAGAAAACTTCCCGGTCATGACAACATAACTGATATAGCAAGTAACATCATGTATAAGATGAAAGAGAGTATTAGATCAAAAGTGATAACTATGATAAATGTGAAGTAATGCATAAGATATCAGCATACGCAACATGTATCCTGTGCGTCATACTTGAGCTGTTCAAGCTAGATATCATTACATGGTTATGCATTAGTACTGAAACAAATTTCAGTAACGATTCAATCAAATTGTATTGCATGAGTACACATATAAAAGAAGAAACTTGAATCCTCTTAAAAACATAAAATCCGTTCAACTGGGAACAACCATGTTTACTGCAACACTATTGAAGAAGTTGAGATTAGCATGTTCGTCCTTGTGTTGCAAGTTCGAACTATTTCTACCACTGTTGTGAAACCTTATTCGACAACCAAAAAATAATGTCTAAATTTTAACGCAGATAGAGTTATTAGAGTTTTATTTCCAGGAATTATATACTAAGGGTTAGACGTTCTAAAGAAAGACATTTACAGGTATCTATAGCAGACATTGTTTTATGCTTAAATTTTTGGCATAAGTATTTAAAAGGTCCTGGGAAATAAAATGAAATAGATCTTTGTGTTCTTGAGGCCATCTTATAAGGTTCAATCACGTTCGCCCCACGATTGTCGTGTCATCACATGGTAAAAGTGAGATACTGAGTTTGTAGTCAGGTACTGATGAATTAAAGAGCAAAAACAATCATACCTAATTCATAATCTTCATGTAGTACTACTGCTACTCATAACTGAAAATGGACGACATGATTTAGATAAAGATAATCTATGGGATTTGTAAAAGTAAATTTCCCCTCCATAAATATTTCCTTTACCTCATATCACAACATTTTGACCTACAACTGGCTCTATTAGTTCAGGAGAAAATTCACAAATTCAATGAAATATTGTATGCGGGTGAGTGGAGACTTGAGAAACAAAGCTTGCAAATTTGTATGAAGAGGATTGTCTGGTTACCTTGGAGAAGGGATTTGACATCAACACGTAGAGGTGGAGACTGGAGAGGATGTATTGCATAATCAGAAGTGGATTTTCAGCTACAAATAATAATTGCTGAAGATTCTTTGCTGATATTGTGACTGCAACGCAAAATTCAGAAATTAGATCATTAGTAATATACCTTCATGGAGTCCACCAGTTTCCCATCATGGCCTTCTACCTAAATAATCCGAAACACAAACAGGTCACTGTTCTGCTATTATTACTCTATGAACAGGTACACATTATTTTACATGTTATAATATATCCTCCACTTACAGATTTCATTGCTCTGGATGGCGATGGTCTCCTCGAGCTACAGTATCTTGGACTCAATGGTTGTCATCCGCTCCAGGACCTCCGATGTGCTGGACGAACCTGCCAACACTAAGCAACCACGCAAAATGAGCCGTCACCGTTGGCAACAGTTAAACAGAAACAAGACGATTCACAAGTAGACGATGAACCTCTGAATGGTGCCCTTGGTGAACAATGGTGCACCGGCCTCCAGAATCCAGATTAGGCTGGAGGAGGATGGTGTAACCTCCCTTGGCAATCTGCTCCTGGGTTGCCTTGAGGTGCGCCACCAAGGGGACCAGGAGGCCGGAGGGAATCTTCTACTTCCTCCCATTCACTACAATAACCAAATCACACCTACGATACAAAAATGTGGAGAAACATAAAGAATCCTTGTAATGTGCTGAAAAGGGGTTACAGATGCAATGCGGTACATAAACAATCAGTACGCTCTAGTAATCATCAGAGCACAAATTCAACAATTAATATGAATGGTGTTTCTCCCCATTGTTTTCTCCAGCCTCTAGTAATTCTCCTCCGTCATTAGGGTATGGTCCCACGGCGCGAAGCATTCCACAAATCTCCATCTCCCCTTCCAACAAGGAAATATGCATATCCATTTGATCTAGTCTGCGCCAACGGGTGTGCTCAGATCCGACGATGCACTCGACAATAGGATGCATCTCAGACTTACCTAACGAAGGAGAAGCCCAAGTAGTTAATTGTGACAGAGGCGGTCCGGATCCTCAAGCGTGGCGAGGAGCCGCCAGATCCGGCTCCTACTCCTTCACCCTCCGCTGCACCTCCTGGGCGCAAGCCCCACCAAGCGCATGCAATTTCCTCCCCTGCGTCAGCACCCCGGAAGCCCCGCAGGCGGACGGAAAGAGAAGTGAGGTTGGGGAGAGGAGAAGTCGAGCAGGGGAACTGGACCAGACAATCAAATACAAGCCCAGTAGCGCCAGTAGGCCCAGTTGAATGTCGCACGACCAAAAAAGCCACCGGAGCAGCGTCCCGATAAGGCTAGCGCAGCCTGTACGCATGATTTAGCCTCTACGTGCGATTTAGGTGGGTTTAAGAGTGATCGGACAGCCAAGAAACCAAAAAGAGACAATCCAACGGATAAAAATGCTGATGGTCTTAGAGGGCTGGGAGGGTGCTGAGTTTTAATATATCTAAATTGATGAAAGTGGGTTTGGAAGAGTGTAAACTTTAGGAAGTAGTGATCCCACTATTTTGGAGGATGTTGAATTTTATTGTGATGAATACGAAAGTGGATTTGGAAGAGTGTCAACTTTATTTAGTGATTCCACTATCTTGGGAGAGGTTTCAATCGATTATGATGAGAACGAAGTTGCTACTTATGATGATTATTGTGATGAAACTTATGCTATAAAAATTAGTGATGATTATATTTATAAAACTTGTCATGATTATGATTACCCTTTTTCTGAACATTACTCTTTTGATGTGGAAACAATTTTTAGTGTTCAAGTCTTTTATGATACTCTCACTATTCCGAATGAGAAGAATTTTGCTCATGTGGAGTGTAGTAAATTTTCTATGCTTGTAGATCATGAAAAGAATGCTTTAGGTGCTGGTTATATTGTTGAATTCATT
Organism: Triticum aestivum; assembly: GCF_018294505.1. Classification (NCBI taxonomy): domain Eukaryota; kingdom Viridiplantae; phylum Streptophyta; class Magnoliopsida; order Poales; family Poaceae; genus Triticum; species Triticum aestivum. Next base: position 55,009,612 of record NC_057795.1, read on the forward strand.
CATGATTCCACTGAAAATTATTATGAGGGAGGAACATATGCTTGTAGGAATTGCAATAATGCCAAGTTTCCTCTCTATGTGCTTGAAATTTTGAAGCTATGCTTGTTTTACCTTCCTATGCTTGTTGATTATTGTTCCCATAATTTGTTTTCTCACAAAATCCGTATGCATAGGAAGTGGGTTAGAATTAAATGTGCTAGTCATATTCTCCATGATGCTCTCTTTATGTTTCAATTCTTATCTTTTATGTGAGCATCATTGTCATCATCATGCCTAGCTAGAAAGGCATTAAAGAAAAGCGCTTGTTGGGAGACAACCCAATATTTATCCTTACTGTTTTTGTGTGTCCACATGATTATGCTACTGTAGTAATCATGTTTTATAGCTTTTATTTCAATAAAGTGCCAAGTAGGACCTTTGGTAAGACTTGGGTGAAGTTTATGTGATCTTGCTGTAAAAAACAGAAACTTTCGCGCTCACGAGATTAGCTGCCATTTTTTACTGGAGAGTGATTTTAGGTTGATTCTTTTTGTAGATGATTAATAGACAAATTCCTCCGGTACAAAAATTTATTTCAGAATTCTTTGAGTTCATAAGTATACGTTTGATACAGATTACTACAGACTGTTCTGTTTTTGACAGATTCTGTTTTCATTGTGTTGTTTGCTTATTTTGATGAATCTATGAGTAGTATCGGAGTGTATGAACCATAGAGAAGTTAGAATACAATAGATATTACACCAATATGAATTTAGAATGAGTTCATTACAGTACCTAAGTGGTGGTTTTATTTTCTTATACTAACGGAGCTTACGAGTTTTGTGTTGAGTTTTGTGTGGTTGAAGTTTTCAAGTTCTGGGTGAAGATTCGATGGACTATGGAATAAGGAGTGGAAAGAGCCTAAGCTTGGGGATGCCCAAGGCACCCCAAGTTAATATCCAAGGACAACCAAGAGCCTAAGCTTGGGGATGCCCCGGAAGGCATCCCCTCTTTCGTCTTCGTTCATCGGTAACTTTACTTGGAGCTATATTTTTATTCGCCACATGATATGTGTTTTGCTTGGAGCGTCATTTTATTTTGTTAGTTCTTGCTTTCTGTTAGTTAGAATAATGTTTTGCACCTATATTTTCAATAAAAATGTCAAGGATAGCCTTTACCATGCTTATTTTGCTAGTATACATGTTGCTGTTTGAAAACAGAAAGTTTACCGCTGTTGCAAAAATTCCCTAGAAAAGTCAGAGAATGGTATAATGTTGAAACTTTTTGCATATTAAGCTATGATAAATTTATTACAGTGGGAATTTTCTCTCATAATTTTTGGAGTTAGGGAAGTATTGATACTCTTGCATTCTTTACAGACTATACTATTTTGGCAGATTGCTGTTATGGTTGCATTGTTTGCATATGGTTGCTTGTTTAATGATTCTTTTTGAGGATAGGAGTGTTAAATATGCAGAGGCATTTAGTATGCAATGTTGAATAAATTTTTTAGTGATTTGTTACAGTAGAAAATGATAAGGTTTTGCATTGGTTTATACTAACCTATCTCACGAGTTCTTGTTGAGTTTGTTGTGAATGAAGCTTTTGATAAAAAGAGAAACCATGACATGAGAGGAATTAAGAAGACATAAAATTTAAAGCTTGGGGATGCCCAAGGCACCCCAAGATAATATTTCAAGAAGTCTCAAGCATCTAAGCTTGGGGATGCCCCGGTAGGCATCCCACCTTTCTTCTTCAACAATCATCGATTAGTATCGGTTGAGCCTAAGTTTTTGCTTCTTCACATGAGTTGTGCTATCCTTGCAATGTAATTTTATTTTGTTTTTCTTGCTGCTTGAATAAATACCAAGATCTGAAATTCTTTAATGAGAGAGAGTCTTCATATAGTTACATAATTATTTAGCTACTCATTGATCTTCACTTATATCTTTTTGGAGTAGTTTGTCATTTACTCGTGTGCTTCACTTATATCCTATGAGTAAATGGTTGAATGAGTTGAATGTCATAAATCTGAAATTATATATGTTTCATTTGCTTATCCCATGGGGAGTAATGACTTCACATCTAAGAAGTAGAGGTTGTAAATTTATTGACGGTTAGCAAGCATTGTATTAGTCATTTGAACAATTCATGAAAGAATATTGAAGGAAGAGAGATTTCACATATAAATATATTATCATAGACATCTTTTATAATTGTGAGCACTCATTAAGTATGACATGCTAAAGAGTTGATGTTGGACAAGGAAGACAACGTAATGGGTTATGTTTTCTCACATCTCAGTTAAAGTATATTGTCATGGATCATTCAAACATGTTGAGCTTGCCTTTCCCCCTCATGCTAGCCAAAATTCCTAGCACCAAGTAGAGATACTACTTGTGCTTCCAAATATCCTTAAACCCAGTTTTGCCATGAGAGTCCACCATACCTACCTATGGATTGAGTAAGATCCTTCAAGTAAGTTGTCATCGGTGCAAGCAATAAAAAATGCTCTCTAAATATGCATGACTTATTAGTGCGGAGAAAATAAGCTTTGTACGAACTTGTTATGGAAGCAATAAAAGCGACGGACTGCATAATAAAGGTCCATATACAAGGGGCAATATAAAGTGACGTTCTTTCGCATTAAGATTTTGTGTATCCAACCCTAAAAGCGCATGACAACCTCTGCTTCCCTCTGCGAAGGGCCTATCTTTTACTTTATGTCTTTTACTTTATGCAAGAATCAAGGTGATCTTCACCTTTCCCTTTTTCATTTTATCCTTTAGCAAGCACATTGCGTTAGGGTGATCCTGATATATATATATATATATATATATATATATATATCCAATTGGATGTCCGTTAGCATGAACTATTATTGTTGACATCACCCAAAGGTGAATACATTTGGAGGCAACATTATAAGCCCCAATCTTTCTCTGTGTCTGATTAAAACTTCATAACCACAAGTATTGCGTGAGTGTTAGCAATTGTAGAAGACTATATGATAGTTGAGTATGTGAAGTTTGCTAAATCAAAGCTCTGACATAGACTCTTCCTGAAAGTAAGATGAATTGCAATTGTTTGATGACTAAGAATGAAGTTTGCTAGTTTTCAAGAAAGTTTATGGTCTATGCTTTAACATGTGAATTGCTTGTTACTAGTTCGTGAAAAGTTTTATGAGATGAACTACTGTTATGACATATTGGCATGCTAGCAAAGGTGATTGAAATTATCATTGATCAAACTTGTGCACCTTCTAGCATTCACACTTCATAAATTCTTTCTTTATCATTTACCTACTCGAGGACGAGTAGGAATTAAGCTTGGGGATGCTGATACGTCTCCAACGTATCTATAATTTATGAAGCATTCATACTATTTTATTATCTGTTTTGAATGATTATGGGCTTTATTATACACTTCTATATTACTTTTGGGACTAACCTATTAACCGGAGGCCCAACCCATATTGCTGTTTTATTGCCTGTTTCAGTATTTCGAAGAAAAGGAATATCAAACGGAGTCCAAACAGAATGAAACCTTCGGCATCGTGATTTTTTGGAAGAATATCATCCAGGAGACTTGGAGTTCACATCAGAAGAGCCTCGAGGAGGCCACGAGATAGGAGGGCGCGCCCCCCTACTAGGCGCGCCCCCCTGTCTCATGGGCCCCTCGAGCACCCCCGGCTGACTTCTTTCGCCTATATAAGCCTACGTACCCTAAAACCATCGAATATCAAGATAGATCGGGAGTTCCGCCGCCGCAAGCCTCTATAGCCACCAAAAACCTCTCGGGAGCCCGTTCCAGCACCCTGCCGGAGGGGGGATCCTTCGCCGGTGGCCATCTTCATCATCTCGGCGCTATCCATGACGAGGAGGGAGTAATTCACCCTCGGGGCTGAGGGTATGTACCAGTAGCTATGTGTTTGATCTCTCTCTCTCTCTCTCGTGTTCTCTCTCGTGTTCCCTCTATGGCACGATCTTGATGTATCCCGAGCTTTGCTATTGTAGTTGGATCTTATGATGTTTCTCCCCTTCTACTCTCTTGTGATGAATTGAGTTTCCCCTTTGAAGTTATCTTATCGGATTGAGTCTTTTATGAGAACACTTGATGTATGTCTTGTCGTGCTTATATGTGGTGACAATGGGATATCATGTGCCACTTGATGTATGTTTTGGTGACCAACTAGCGGGTTCCGCCCATGAACCTATGCATAGGGGTTGGCACACGTTCTTGATTCTCCGGTAGAAACTTTGGGACACTCTTTGAAGTAATTTGTGTTGGTTGGATAAATCTGAGATTGTGTGATGCATATCATATAATCATGCCCACGGATACTTGAGGTGACAATGGAGTATCTAGGTGACATTAGGGTTTTGGTTGATTTGTGTCTTAAGGTGTTATTCTAGTACGAACTCTTTAATAGATCGATCTGAAAGAATAACTTTGAGGTGGTTTCGTACCCTACCATAATCTCTATGTTTGTTCTCCGCTATTAGTGGCTTTGGAGTGACTCTTTGTTGCATGTTGAGGGATTGTTATATGATCTATCTATGTTATTATTGTTGAGAGAACTTGCACTAGTGAAAGTATGAACCCTAGGCCTTGTTTCCTATCATTGCAATACCATTTACGCTCACTTTTACCACTTGTTACCTTGCAGTTTTTATAATTTCAGATTACAAAAACCTTTATCTACTATCTATTTTGCACTTGTATCACTATCTCTTCGCCGAACTAGTGCACTTATACAATTTACCATTGTATTGGGTGTGTTGGGGACACAAGAGACTCTTTGTTATTTGGTTGCAGGGTTGTTTGAGAGAGACCATCTTCATCCTACGCCTCCTACGGGTTGATAAACCTTAGGTCATCCACTTGAGGGAAATTTGCTACTGTCCTACAAACATGTGCACTTGCAGGCCCAACAACGTCTACAAGAAGAAGGTTGTGTAGTAGACATCAAGGGGGGAGTCATACTCCCACCGGGAGTAGGACTCCTCCTTTCCTAGTAGGAGTAGGAGAAGGGGGAAGGAGGAGATAGGGGGGAAGGAAAGGGGGGCGCAGCCCCCCCTCCTTATCCAATTCGGACTAGAGGGGGAGGGGGCGCGCGGCCCTGCCTTGGCCGCCCCTCCTCTTCTCCACTAAGGCCCATATGGCCCATTATACTCCCTGGGGGGGGGGTCCGGTGACCCCCCGGTACTCCGGTATATGCCCGAACTTGCCCGGAACACTTCCGATGTCCAAACATAGTCATCCAATATATTGGTCTTTATGTATCGACCATTTCGAGACTCCTCGTCATGTCCGTGATCATATCCGGGACTCCAAACTACCTTCGGTACATCAAAACACATAAACTCATAATACCGATCGTCACCGAACGTTAAGCCTGCGGACCCTACGGGTTCGAGAACTATGTAGACATGACCGAGACACGTCTCCGGTCAATAACCAATAGCGGAACCTGGATGCTCATATTGGCTCCTACATATTCTACGAAGATCTTTATCGGTCAAACCGCATAACAACATACGTTGTTCCCTTTGTCATCGGTATGTTACTTGCCTGAGATTCAATCGTCAGTATCTCAATACCTAGATCAATCTTGTTACCGGCAAGTCTCTTTACTCATTCTGTAATACATCATCCCGCAACTAACTCATTAGTCACACTGCTTGCAAGGCTTATAGTGATGTGCATTACCGAGAGGCCCAGAGATACCTCTCCGACAATTTGAGTGACAAATCCTAATCTCAATCTATGCCAACTCAACAAGTACCATCGAAAACACCTGTAGAGCACCTTTATAATCACCCAGTTATGTTGTGACATTTGGTAGCACACAAAGTGTTCCTCTGGTAATTGGGAGTTGCATAATCTCATAGTCATAGGAACATGTATAAGTCATGAAGAAAGCAATATCGGTAAACTAAAACGATCAAGTGCTAAGCTAACAGAATGGGTCAAGTCAATCACATCATTATCTAATGATGTGATCCCGTATCACACATGTATTATGTTTCCGGTTAATACAATTCTAGCATGAATAATAAACATTTATCATGAAATAAGGAAATAAATAATAACTTTATTATTGCCTCATGGGCATATTTCCTTCAGTCTCCCACTTGTACTAGAGTCAATAATCCAGATTACATAGTAATGATTCTAAACACACATGGAGTCTTGGTGCTGATCATGTTTTGCTCATGAGAGAGGCTTAGTCAACGGGTCTGCAACATCAGATCCGTAAGTATTTTGCTAATCTCTATGTCTCCCACCTGGACTTGGTCACAGATGGAATTGAAGCGTCTCTTGATGTGCTTGGTGTTGGAAATATGCCCTAGAGGTAATAATAAAATGGTTATTATTATATTTCCTTGTTCATGATAATTTTCTATTGTTCATGCTATAATTTTATTAACCGGAAACCGTAATCCATGTGTGAATACATAGACCACAACATGTCCCTAGTGAGCCTCTAGTTGACTAGCTCATTGATCAATAGATGGTTATGGTTTCCTGACCATGGACATTGGATGTCATTGATAACGGGATAACATCATTAGGAGAATGATGTGATGGACAAGACCCAATCCTAAGCATAGCACAAGATCGTGTAGTTCGTTTGCTAAAGCTTTTCTAATGTCAAGTATCATTTCCTTAGACCATGAGATTGTGCAACTCCCAGATACCGTAGGAATGCTTTGGGTGTACCAAACGTCACAACGTAACAGGGTGGCTATAAAGGTGCACTACAGGTATCTCCGAAAGTGTCTGTTGGGTTGGCACGATCGGGACTGGGATTTGTCACTCCGTATGACGGAGAGGTATCTCTGGGCCCACTCGGTAATGCATCATCATAATGAGCTCAATGTGACTAAGTAGTTAGTCACGGGATCATGAATTATGGAACGAGTAAAGTAACTTGCCGGTAATGAGATTGAACAAGGCATAGGGATACCACCGATTGAATCTCGGGCAAGTAACATACCAATGGACAAAGGGAATTGTATACGGGATTGCTTGAATCCTTGACATCGTGGTTCATCCGATGAGATCATCGTGGAACATGTGGGAGCCAACATGGGTATCCAGATCCCGCTGTTGGTTATTGGCCAGAGAGCTGTCTCGGTCATGTCTGCATGATTCCCGAACCCGTAGGGTCTACACACTTAAGGTTCGATGACACTAGGGTTATAAAGGAAGTTTGTATGTGGTTACTGAATGTTGTTCGCCCGGATGAGATCCCAGACATCATGAGGAGTCCCAAAATGGTCCGGAGGTAAAGATTTATATATGGGAAGTCCAGTTTCAGTCACCAGAATAGTTTCAGGGGTTATCAGTATTGTACCGGGACCACCAAAAGGTGTCCGGAGGTCCACCGGGTGGGGCCACCTGCCCCGGGGGGCTTGATGGGCTGAATAAGGGGGGAACCAGCCCCTAGTGGGTTGGTGCGCCCCTCCCCAAGGGCCCAAGGCGCCTAGGGTTGAAAACCCTAGGGGAGTGGGGCGCCTCCACCTTGCTTGGGGGGCAAATCTCCCCCTCCTAGCCACCGCCCCTCCCCTCTAGATGGGATCTGGAGGGGGCCGGCCCCCTCTCCCCTTCCCCTATATATAGTGGGGGTTTTGGGGCTGCCAAGAACATGAGTTTCCTCTCTCCTGGCACAGCCCTACCCCTCTCCCTCCTCATCTCTCGCAGTGCTTGGCGAAGCCCTGCTGGAGTGCCACGCTCCTCCATCAACACCACACCATTGTGCTGCTGCTGGACGGAGTCTTCCCCAACCTCTACCTCCTCCTTTCTGGATCAAGGCACGGAGACGTCACCGGGCTGCACGTGTGTTGAACATGGAGGCACCGTTCTTCGGTGCTTAGATCAGATTCGGCCGCGATCTGAATCGCTTCGTGAACGACTCCACCGACCGTGTTCTTGTAACGCTTCCGCATCACGATCTTCAAGGGTATGAAGATGCACTCCCCTCTCTCTCGTTGCTAGTATCTCCATAGATTGATCTTGGTGATGCATAGAAAATTTTGAATTTCTGCTACGTTCCCCAACAGTGGCATCATGAGCTAGGTCTATTGCGTAGATTCTATGCACGAGTAGAACACAAGTTGTTGTGGGCGTTGATTTTGTTCAGTATGCTTACCGTTACTAGTCCTATCTTGTTTCGACGGTATTGTGGGATGAAGCGGCCCGGACCGACCTTGCATGTACACTTACGTGAGACAGGTTCCACCGACTGACATGCACTTGTTGCATAAGGTGGCTAGCGGGTGCCAGTCTCTCCCACTTTAGTCGGATCGGATTCGATGAAAAGGGTCCTTATGAAGGGTAAATAGCAATTGGCATATCACGTTGTGGTTTTGGAGTAGGTAAGAAACGTTCTTGCTAGAAACCTATAGCAGCCACGTAAAAAACTTGCAACAACAATTAGAGGACGTCTAACTTGTTTTTGCAGCATATGCCGTGTGATGTGATATGGCCAAGAAGGATGTGATGAATGAAATATATGTGATGTATGAGATTGATCATATTCTTGTAATAGGAATCACGACTTGCATGTCGATGAGTATGACAATCGGCAGGAGCCATAGGAGTTGTCTTTATTTATTATATGACCTGCGTGTCACTGAATAACGCCATGTAATTACTTTACTTCATTGCTAAACCGTTAGCCATATATAAGTAGTAGAAGTAGTAGTTGGCGAGACAACTTCATGGAGACATGATGATGGAGATCATGATAATGGAGATCATGGTGTCATGCCGGTGATGATGATGATCATGGCGCCCCGAAGATGGAGATCAAAAGGAGCAAAATGATATTGGCCATATCATGTCACTATTTGATTGCATGTGATGTTTATCATGTTTATGCATCTTATTTGCTTAGAACGACGGTAGTAAATAAGATGATCCCTCATAATAATTTCAAGAAAGTGTTCCCCCTAACTGTGCACCATTGCGAAAGTTCGTTGTTTCGAAGCACCACGTGATGATCGGGTGTGATAGACTCTAACGTTCACATACAATGGGTGTAAGCCAGATTTACACACACGAAACACTTAGGTTGACTTGATGATCCTAGCATGTACAGACATGGCCTCGGAACACAAGAGACCAAAAGGTCGAACATGAGTCGTATAGTGGATACGATCAACATGAAGATGTTCACCGATGATGACTAGTCCGTCTCACGTGATGATCGGACACGGCCTAGTTGACTCGGATCATGTATCACTTAGATGACTAGAGGGATGTCTATCTGAGTGGGAGTTCATAAGATGAACTTAATTATCCTGAACATAGTCAAAAGGTTTTTGCAAATTATGTCGTAGCTCGCGCTTTAGTTCTACTATTTTAGATATGTTCCTAGAGAAAATTTAGTTGAAAGTTAATAGTAGCAATTATGCGGACTGGGTCCGTAAACTGAGGATTGTCCTCATTGCTGCGCAGAAGGCTTATGTCCTTAATGCACCGCTCGGTGTGCTGAACCTCGAGCGTCGTCTGTGGATGTTGCGAACATCTGACATACACGTTTTGATATCTACGTGATAGTTCAGTGATGTTAAACGGTTTAGAATTGAGGCACCAAAGACGATTTCAAAACGTCGCGGAACAGATGGGATGTTTCCAGGGCTGAAATTGGGATTTCAGGCTCGTGCCCACGTCAAGAGGTATAAGACCTCCGACGAGTTTCTTAGCCTGCAAACTAAGGGAGAAAAGCTCAATCGTTGAGCTTGTGCTCAGATTGTCTGAGTACTACAATCACTTGAATCAAGTGGGAGTTAATCTTCCAGATGAGATAGTGATGTTTCTCCAAAGTCATTGCTACCAAGCTGCTAGAGCTTCATGATGAACTATAACATATCAGGGATAGATATGATGATCCTTGAAATATTCGCGATGTTTGACGCCGCGAAAGTAAAAATCAAGAAGGAGCATCAATTGTTGATGGTTAGTGAAACCACTAGTTTCAAGAAGGGCAAGGGCAAGAAGGGATACTTCATGAAATGGCAAATCAGTTGCTGCTCTAGTGAAGAAACCCAAGGTTGAAACCAAGCCCGAGACTAAGTGCTTCTGTAATGAGGGGAACGGTCACTGAAGCAGAACTACCCTAGATACTTGGTAGATGAGAAGGCTGGCAAGGTCGATAGAAGTATATTGGATATACATTATATTAATGTGTACTTTACTAGTACTCCTAGTAGCACCAGGGTATTAGATACCGGTTCGGTTGCTAAGTGTTAGTAACTCGAAATAAAAGCTACGGAATAAACGGAGACTAGCTAAAGGTGAGATGACGATATGTGTTGGAAGTGTTTCCAAGGTTGATGTGATCAAGCATCGCATGCTCCCTCTACCATCGAGATTGGTGTTAAACCTAAATAATTGTTATTTGGTGTTTGCGTTGAGCATAGACATGATTGGATTATGTTTATCGCAATACGGTTATTCATTTAAGGAGAATAATGGTTACTCTGTTTATTTGAATAATACCTTCAATGGTCTTGCACCTAAAATGAATGGTTTATTGAATCTCGATCGTAGTGATACACATGTTCATGCCAAAAGATATAAGATAGTAATGATAGTACCACATACTTGTGGCACTGCCATTTGAGTCATATTGGTATAAAACGCATGAAGAAGCTCCATGTTGATGGATCTTTGGACTCACTCGTTTTTGAAAAGTTTGAGACATGCGAACCATGTCTATTGGTATGTATGCATGAAGAAACTCCATACAGATGGATTGTTTGGACTCACTTGATTTTGAATCACTTGAGACATGCAAATCATACCACATGGGCAAGATTACTGAAAGCCTCGTTTTCAGTAAAATGGAACAAGAAAGCAACTTGTTGGAAGTAATACATTTTGATGTGTGCAGTCCAATGAGTGCTGAGGCACGTAGTGGATATCGTTATGTTCTTACTTCATAGATGATTTGAGTAGATGTTGAGTATATTTACTTGATGAAACACAAGTCTGAATTATTGAATGGTTCAAGTAATTTCAGAGTGAAGTTGAAGATCGTCGTGACAAGAGGATAAAATGTCTATGATATGAACATAGAGATGAATATCTGAGTTACGTGTTTGGTACACAGTTAAGACATTGTGGAAATTGTTTCACAACTAATACCGCCTAGAACACCGTAGTGTGATGGTGTGTCCGAACATCATAGTTGCACCCTATTGGATATGGTGCGTACCATGATGTCTCTTATCAAATTACCACTATCGTTTTATAGGTTAGGCATTAGAGATAACCGCATTCACTTTAAATAGGGTACCACGCAATTCCGTTGAGATGACACCATATGAACTATGGTTTGGAGAAGCCTAAGTTGTCGTTTCTTAAAAGTTTGGGCCTGCGACGCTTATGTGAAAAAGTTTCAGGCTGATAAGCTCGAACCCAAAGTGGATAAATGCATCTTCATAGGACACCCAAAACAGTTGGGTATACCTCCAGTCTCAGTTCCAGAAGCAAAAGGGATTGTTTCTAGAATCAGGTCCTTTGTCGAGGAAAAGTTTCTCTCGAAAGAATTGTGTGGGAGGATGGTGGAGACTTGATGAGGTTATTGAACCGTCAATTCAACTAGTGTGTGGCAGGGCACAAGAAGTTGTTCCTGTGGCGCCTACACCAATTGAAGTAGAAGCTTATGATAGTGATCATGAAGCTTCGGATCAAGTCACTACCGTACCTCGTAGGGTGACAAGGATGTGTACTACTTCAGAGTGGTACAGTAATCCTGTCTTGAAGGTCATGTTGCTAGACAACAATGAACCTACGAGCTATGGAGAAGCGATGGTGGGCCCGGATTCCGACAAATGGCTAGAGGCCATAAAATTTGAGAAAGGATCCATGTATGAAAAAAGTATAGACTTTGGAAGAACTACTTGATGGTCGTAAGGCTGTTGGGTACAGATGGATTTTAAAAAGAAGACAGACAATGATGGTAAGTGTCACCATTAAGAAAGCTCAACTTGTCGTTAAGATGTTTTCCGACAAGTTCAAGGAGTTGACTACGATGAGACTTTCTCACTCGTAGCGATACTAAGAGTCTGTTGGAACTATATTAGCAATTACTGCATTATTTATGAAATCTTGCATATAGGATGTCAAAACATTGTTTCCTCGACAATTTTCTTGAGGAAAGGTTGTATGTGATACAACCAGAAGGTTTTGACAATCCTGAAAGATGCTAACAAGTATGCAAAGCTCCAGCAATCCTTCTAAGGACTGGAGTAAGCATCTCGGAGTTGGAATATACACTTTGATGAGATGATCAAAGATTTTGGGTTTATACAAAGTTTATGAGAAACTTGTATTTCCAAAGTGAGTGGGAGCACTATAGAATTTCTGGTGAGTATATGTTGTTGACATATTGTTGATCAGAAATGATGTAGAATTTCTAGAAAACATATAGGGTTATTTGAAAAGTGTTTTTCAATGGAAAACCTGGATTAAGCTACTTGAACATTGAGCATCAAGATCTATAAGGATAGATCAAAATCGCTTAATAGTACTTTCAAATGAATACATACCGTGACAAGATTTTGAAGGAGTTCAAAATAGATCGGCAAAGAAGGAGTTCTTGGGTGTGTTATGAGGTGTGAGTATTGAGTAAGACTCAAGACCTGACCACGGCAAAAGAGAGAGAAAGGACGAAGGTCATCCCCTATGCTTCAGACGTAGGCTCTACAGTATGCTATGCTGTGTACCGCACCTGTAGTGTGCCTTGCCATGAGTCAATCAAGGGGTACAAGAGTGATCCAGGAATGGATCACATGACAGCGGTCAAACTTATCCTTAGTAACTAGTTGACTAAGGAATTTTCTCGATTATGGAGGTGGTAAAAGAGTTAGTCGTAAAGGGTTACGCCGATGCAAACTTTGACACTAATCTGGGTGACTCTGAGTAGTAGAACGGATTCGTATAGTAGAGCACTTATTTGGAATAGTTCCAAATAGCACGTGGTAGATGCATCTAGGAGATGACATAGAGATTTGTAAATCACACACGGATCTGAAAGATTTAGACCCGTTGAATAATAACCTCTCTCACAAGCGAGATATGATCAAACCCAATGGGTGTTGGATTTATTACAATCACATAGTGATGTGAACTAGATTATTGACTCTAGTGCAAGTGGGAGACTGTTGGAAATATGCCCTAGAGGCAATAATAAAATGGTTATTATTATATTTCCTTGTTCATGATAATTGTCTATTGTTCATGCTATAATTGTATTAACCGGAAACTGTAATACATGTGTGAATACATAGACCACAACATGTCCCTAGTGAGCCTCTAGTTGACTAGCTCGTTGATCAATAGATGGTTATGGTTTCCTGACCATGGACATTGGATGTCATTGATAACGGGATCACATCATTAGGAGAATGATGTGATGGACAAGACCCAATCCTAAGCATAGCACAAGATCGTGTAGTTCGTTTGCTAAAATGTCAAGTATCATTTCCTTAGACCATGAGGTTGTGCAACGCCCAGATACCGTAGGAATGCTTTGGGTGTACCAAACGTCACGACGTAACTGGGTGGCTATAAAGGTGCACTACAGGTATCTCCGAAAGTGTCTGTTGGGTTGGCACGAATCGAGACTGGGATTTGTCACTCCATATGACGGAGAGGTATCTCTGGGCCCACTCGGTAATGCATCATCATAATGAGCTCAATGTGACTAAGTAGTTAGTCACGGGATCATGCATTACGGAACGAGTAAAGTGACTTGCCGGTAACGAGATTGAACAAGGTATAGGGATACCGCCGATCGAATCTCGGGCAAGTAACATACCAATGGACAAATGGAATTGTATACGGGATTGCTTGAATCCTTGACATTGTGGTTCATCCGATGAGATCATCGTGGAACATGTGGGAGCCAACATCGGTATCCAGATCCCGCTGTTGGTTATTGGCCAGAGAGCTGTCTCAGTCATGTCTGCATGATTCCCGAACCCGTAGGGTCTACACACTTAAGGTTCGATGACGCTAGGGTTATAAAGGAGTTTGTATGTGGTTACCGAATGTTGTTCGGAGTCCCGGATGAGATCCCGGACGTCACGAGGAGTTCCGAAATGGTCCTGAGGTAAAGATTTATGTATGGGCAGTCCAATTTCAGTCACTGGAATAGTTTTGGGGGTTATCAGTATTGTACCAGGACCACCGAAAGGTGTCCGGAGGTCCACCGGGTGGGGCCACCTGCCCCGGGGGGCTTGATGGGCTGAATAAGGGGGGAACCAGCCCCTAGTGGGCTGGTGCGCCCCTCCCCAAGGGCCTAAGGCACCTAGGGTTGAAAACCCTAGGGGAGGGGGGCGCCTCCACCTTGCTTGGGGGGCAAGTCTCCCCCTCCTAGCCACCGCCCCTCCCTTCTAGATGGGATCTGGAGGGGGCCGGCCCCCTCTCCCCTTCCCCTATATATAGTGGGGGTTTTGGGGCTGCCAAGAACATGAGTTTTCCTCTCTCCTGGCGCAGCCCTACCCCTCTCCCTCCTCATCTCTCGCAGTGCTTGGCGAAGCCCTGCTGGAGTGCCACGCTCCTCCATCACCACCACGCTGTTGTGCTGCTGCTGGACAGAGTCTTCCCCAACCTCTCCCTCTCTCCTTGCTGGATCAAGGCACAGGAGATGTCACCGGGCTGCACGTGTGTTGAACACGGAGGCACCGTTCTTCGGTGCTTAGATCGGATTCGGCCGCGATCTGAATCGCTTCGTGAACGACTCCACCGACCGCATTCTTATAACGCTTCCGCATTGCGATCTTAAAGGGTATGAAGATGCACTCCCCTCTCTCTCGTTGCTGGTATCTCCATAGATTGATCTTGGTGATGCGTAGAAAATTTTGAATTTCTGCTACGTTCCCCAACACTTGGTTCTCTTGTGAAATCTAGATTCCTTTTCCAAGGTAATTGCACCTGTATTGTCACAAAAGATTTTCATTAGACCCGATGCACTAGGTATGACACCTAAATCGATTATGAACTCCTTCATCCAGACTCCTTCATTTGCTACTTCCGAAGCAGCTATGTACTCCGCTTCACACGTAGATCCTGCCACGACGCTTTGTTTAGAACTGCACCAATTGACAGCTCCACCGTTCAATATAAACACGGATCTGGTTTGTGATTTAGAATCGTCTGGATCAGTGTTTTACGATGAGCTCTTTATCACCTCCATAAACGAGAAACATATCCTTAGTCCTTTTCAGGTATTTCAGGATGTTCTTGACCGCTGATATGTCTCCAACATATCTATAATTTTTGATTGTTCCATGCTATTATATTACCCATTTTGGATGTTTATGGGCTTTACTCTACACTTTTATCATTTTTGGGACTAACCTACTAACCGGAGGCCCAACCCGAATTGCTGTTTTTTTGCCTATTTCAGTGTTTCGAAGAAAAGGAATATCAAACGGAGTCCAAACGGAATGAAACCTTCGGGAGCATGATTTTTGGAACGAACGTGATCCAGGAGACGTGGAGCTGAAGTCAGGGAAGCTTCAAGGAGGCCACGAGGCAGGGGGGCACGCCCACCCCTCCTGGGTGCACCCTCCACCCTCGTGCGCCCCTCGAGGCTCCCCCGACCGACTTCTTTCGCCTATATAAGTGTATATACCCTAAAACCTTCGAGGAACAGAATAGATCGGGAGTTTCACGGCTGCAAGCCTCTGTAGCCACCAAAAACCTCTTAGGAGCCCGTTCCGGCACCCTGCTGAAGGGAGGGGGGTCCCTCACCGGTGGCCATCTTCATCATCCCGACGCTCTCCATGACGAGGAGGGAGTAGTTCACCCTCGGGGCTGAGGGTATGTACAAGTAGCTATGTGTTTGATCTCTCTCTCTAGTGTTCTCTCTATGGCATGATCTTGATGTATCGCGAGCTTTGCCATTATAGTTGGATCTTATGATGTTTCTCCCCCTCTACTCTCTTGTGATGAATTGAGTTTTCCCCTTGAAGTTGTTTTGTCGGATTGAGTCGTTAAGGATTTGAGAACACTTGATGTATGTCTTGCCGTGCTTATCTGTGGTGACAATGGGATATTCACGTGATCCACTTGATGTATGTTTTGGTGATCAACTTGCGGCTTTACCTTGTGAACTTATGCATAGGGGTTGGCACACACTTTCGTCTTGACTCTCCAGTAGAAACTTTGGGGCACTCTTTGAAGTACTTTGTGTTGGTTGAATAGATGAATCTGAGATTGTGTGATGCATATCGTATAATCATGCCCACGGATACTTGAGGTGACAATGGAGTATCTAGGTGACATTAGGGTTTTGGTTGATTTGTGTCTTAAGGTGTTATTCTAGTACGAACTCTATGATAGATTGAACGGAAAGAATAGCTTCATGTTATTTTACTACGGACTCTTGAATAGATCGAGCAGAAAGGATAACTTTGAGGTGGTTTCGTACCCTACCATGATCTCTTCGTTTGTTCTCCGCTATTAGTGACTTTGGAGTGACTCTTTGTTGCATATTGAGGGGTAGTTATATGATCCAGTTATGTTATTATTGTTGAGAGAACTTGCACTAGTGAAAGTGTGAACCCTAGGCCTTGTTTCCTAGCATTGCAATACCGTTTACGCTCACTTTTATCATTAGTTACCTTGCTGTTTTTATATTTTCAGATTACAAATACCCATATCTACCATCCATATTGCACTTGTATCACCATCTCTACGCCGAACTAGTGCACCTATATGATTTAACATTGTATTTGGTGTGTTGGGGACACAAGAGACTCTTTGTTATTTGGTTGTTGGGTTGCTTGAGAGAGACCATCTTCATCCTATGCCTCCCACGGATTGATAAATCTTAGGTCATCCACTTGAGGGAAATTTGCTACTGTCCTACAAACCTCTGCACTTGGAGGCCCAACAACGTCTACAAGAAGAAGGTTGTGTTGTAGACATCAACCGTTGTCCAGTGATCCACTCCTGGATTACTTTGGTACCTCCCTGCTAAACTAATAGCAAGGCACACATCAGGTCTGGTACACAGCATTGCATACATGATAGAGCCTATGGCTGAAGCATAGGGAACATTTTTCATTTTCTCTCTATCTTCTGTAGTGGTCGGGCATGGAGTCTGACTCAACTTCACACCTTGTAACACAGGCAAGAACCCTTTCTTTGCTTGATCCATTTTGAACTTTTTCAAAACTTTATCAAGGTTTGTGCTTTGTGAAAGTCCAATTAAGCGTCTTGATCTATCTCTATAGATCTTGATGCCCAATATATAAGCAGTTTCACCGAGGTCTTTCATTGAAAAACTCTTATTCAAGTATCCTTTTATGCTATCCAGAAATTCTATATCATTTCCAATCAACAATATGTCATCCACATATAATATTAGAAATGCTATAGAGCTCCCACTCACTTTCTTGTAAATACAGGCTTCTCCAAAAGTCTGCATAAAACCATATACTTTGATCACACTATCAAAACGTTTATTCCAACTCCGAGAGGCTTGCACCAGTCCATAAATGGATCGCTGGAGCTTGCACACTTTGTTAGCACCTTTTGGATCAACAAAACTTTCTGGTTGCATCATATACAACTCTTCTTCGAGAAATCCATTCAGGAATGCAGTTTTGACATCCATTTGCCAAATTCAATAATCATAAAATGCGACAATTGCTAACATGATTCAGACAGACTTAAGCATCACTACGGGTGAGAAAGTCTCATCGTAGTCAACCCCTTGAACTTGTCGAGAACCTTCCGCAACAAGTCGAGCTTTGTAGACAGTAACATTACCGTCAGCGTCAATCTTCTTCTCGAAGATCCATTTATTCTCGATGGCCTGCTGATAATCGGGCAAGACAACCAAAGTCCACACTTTGTCCTCATACATGGATCCCATCTCAGATTTCATGGCCTCAAGCCATTTTGCGGAATCTGGGCTCATCGCTTCCTCATAGTTCGTAGGTTTGTCATGGTCAAGCAACATGACCTCCATAATAGGATTATCGTACCACTCTGGTGCGGATCTTACTCTGCTTGACGTACGAGGTTTGGTAGTAATTTGATTTGAAGTTTCATGATCAATATCATTAGCTTCCTCACTAATTGGTGTAGGTGTCACAGGAACCGGTTTCTGTGATGAACTACTTTCCAATAAGGGAGCAGGTACAGTTACCTCATCAAGTTCGACTTTTCTCCTACTCACTTCTTTCGAGAGAAACTGCTTCTCTAGAAAGGATCCATTCTTAGCAACAAATGTCTTGCCTTCAGATCTGTGATAGAAGGTGTACCCAACAGTCTCCTTTGGGTATCCTATGAAGATGCATTTCTATGATTTGGGTTTGAGCTTATCTGTTTGAAGCTTTTTCACATAAGCATCGCAGCCCCAAACTTTGAGAAACGACAACTTTGGTTTCTTGCCAAACGATAGTTCATAAGGCATCGTCTCAACGGATTTCGATGGTGCCCTATTTAACATGAATGCAGCCGTCTCTAAAGCATAGCCCCAAAATGATAGCGGTAAATCAGTAAGAGACATCATAGATCGCACCATATCTAGTAAAGTACGATTACGATGTTCGGACACACCCTTATGCTGTGGTGTTTCGGGTGGCGTGAGTTGCGAAACTATTCCGCATTGTTTCAAATGTAGACCAAACTCGTAACTCAAATATTCTCCTCCACGATCAGATCGTAGAAACTTTATTTTCTTGTTACGATGATTTTCAACTTCACTCTGAAATTCTTTGAACTTTTCAAATCTTTCAGACTTATATTTCATTAAGTAGATATACCCATATCTGCTTAAATGATCCGTCAATGTGAGAAAATAACGATACCCGCCGCGAGCCTCAATATTCATTGGACCACATACATCAGTATGTATGATTTCCAATAAATCTGTTGCTCGCTCCATTGTTCCGGAGAACGGCGTTTTAGTCATCTTGCCCATGAGGCATGGTTCGCAAGTACCAAGTGATTCATAATCAAGTGATTCCAGAAGTCCATCGGTATGGAGTTTCTTCATCCGCTTTACACCAATATGACCTAAACGACAGTGCCACAAATAAGTTGCACTTTCATTATCAGCTCTGCATCTTTTGAATTCAACATTATGAATATGTGCATAACTACTATCGAGATTCAAGACAAATAGACCACTCTTTAAGGGTGCATGATCATAAAATATATTACTCATATACTCCCTCCGTCCGAAAATACTTGTCAGAGGAATGGATGTATCTAGACATATTTTAGTTCTAGATACATCCATTTTTATGCATTTCTGCGATAAGTATTTCCGAACGGAGGGAGTAAATAGAACAACCATTATTCTCAGATTTGAATGAATAATCATCTCGATCAAACAAGATCCAGATATAATGTTCATGCTTAACGCTGGCACCAAATAAAAATTATTCAGGTCTAAAACTAATCCCGAAGGTAGATGTAGAGGTAACGTGCCGACGGCGATCACATCGACTTTGGAACCATTTCCCATGTGCATCGTCACCTTGTCCTTAGCCAATCTTCGCTCAATCCGTAGTCCCTGTTTCGAGTTGCAAATATTAGCAACAGAACCAGTATCTGTAAGTGCATCTAGTGCCACCCCTAGTTGGTTTTGGAGTATTGACGACAAAGTTGGTTGAGGGACTAATGCGTTTGTGAGAATTGCAGGATAACGCAGGTAGTGTCCCTCATTGATTCGGTTTTCCTACCGGAGATGACCCCTAAAAATGTATGAAGACATTGAAGACAATGGTGGCATGAGAAGATACTCATATTGAAGTCTATGACATGAGAAGACATTGTGTGAAGACTATGAAGCGCGAAGACTGTGTGGTTTCGTTGTTTCCTTTTCTTCTTTGTTGAGTCATAGGAACCACCGTACTGTTAAGTGGGTTCCAAGTGAACTAAGTCAGAGTGACTGAAGTGATGCTCAACCCAAATCCTATGTCTTCGAGCGAAGACAATGAGAGCAAATCTTATCTAGAGTTGGATGAGTCAGCTTTGCTTGTAGCCCAAGTAAAGTTGCCGTGTGTGTTTGAAATCTGACCGTTGGAACACGTGTCAGTTCCTTAGTGACCCAGGGTCATTTCGGACAAATCAGGTCGGGTTGCCTAGTGGCTATAAATAGCCCACCCCCTACACCATAAATTGGTGGCTGCTCAGAGTTAAGATACGACTTTTGTCGTTTGAGAGCAACCCACCTCGAAGCATTTGAGAGAGAGAAATCCTTGCGAGGACAAAGCCCAAACACCCAGAGCCAAAGAGTGTTAGGCATCACTGAAGTCTTTCTGTCTGTGTGACCTGAAGACTTATTACACTTGAGGACTGTGTATCCTCCAGCCGGTTAGGCGTCTCGTTCTGAGCATCCAAGAGTCGTTGTGGATTGCCGGGTGAACGGAGTCTGTGAAGGTTTGGAAGTCTACCTTGAAGACTTACCAGAGTGATTGGGCGAGGACTGGGTGTCCTTAGCTCAAGGGGAATAAGGTGAAGACACGGTCTTCTGAGTTGAATCTCAGCCTCCCTAACCAGATGTACAGTTGTCACAGCAACTGGAACTGGTCCAACAAATCCTATGTCTTCAACAAGCAACTGGTTCTATCTCTTCCCTCCTTTACTTGAGTTTGTCTTCGTGAAGTCATTGCTTATCGTCTTATCTGATTGACTTCATTGCTTGACTACTAGTGTTGATTGGCTTCATACTATCTTCCATCCTGATCCTACTACCTAGCTGCTATTAATCTTCGAACGTTAATGCTATTGCATACTTGAATATGGCTTGCTTGTTGTAGTTTATCTTCCGCTGCATATCAATTAGGTTGTTTCTATTGTTTGTCTTCGAAACTTCCATGTTTTGAAGACTTTCATAAAAATCGCCTATTCACCCCCCTCTAGTCGATAACTAGCACTTTCAATTGGTATCAGAGCAAGGTACTCCCTTGTTCTGTGTGATTCGGTTTAACCACCTGGAGTTTAGCTATGTCGACTGCAGGGATAATCAAAGTCTCCGCTGCTTGCCCCGTGTTCGATGGAACAGAATATCCCTACTGGAAGAATAAGATGCGCATGCATCTTGAAGCCATTGATGTCGACCTCTGGTATGTCGTCAAGAACGGTGTTCCAAAGACTGGTGAAGGTGTCACCCCTACTGATGTCAAGAAGTTCATTCAACTGGACTCGACTGCAAAGAACATCATCTGTGGTCATCTGACCAAAGGACAGTATGGCCGTGTGAGTGCTCTGGAAACGTCAAAGTTAGTCTGGGATTGGCTATCCAAGGTCAATGAAGGCGTATCTACTCAGAGAGACCAGAGAATCAGTGTTCTTCGCAATCTCTTCAACCGCTTCAAGAGAAACGACAATGAAAATGTCCAGCTCACGTTTGATCGCCTCACTGACATCACAAATGAGCTTCAGGCTCTCGGCGCCACTGAGATCACCAAGCATGAAATTGTCAAGACACTGCTGAGATCACTTGACACTTCCTTTGACACTCTTGCCCTCATGATACAAGAACGCCCTGACTTCAAGACACTCGATCCATCTGATATACTTGAGAGGTTCAACACACATGAGTTCCAGCTTTCCGAGAAAAGAGATATCTATGGCCCCAACTATGGCCGAACTCGTGCTTTGAAGGCAAAAGTTGTTTCCTCATCTGAAGAAGAAGAATCTGACTGCGGTTCTGACGATCCTGAAGACATTGGAAGGGAGCTTGCTATGCTTGTGAAGAAGTTCCAGAAATTCACCAAGAAGAAGGGCTTCAGAAAGTCTTCACGATCCAGTTCAAGAAATGATGAAGCTTCCACTCAAGACAACAAGAAGAGAACATGTCACAAGTGTAAGAAGCCTGGGCACTACATCTCTGAGTGTCCTCAATGGGATAACGAGAAGAAGAAGAAGAAGAGCAAGGAATATGACTCCGATGACAAGAAGAAGAAGAAATCTTTGAAGTCTTCTTTCAAGTCCTCATCAAGGTCTTCATCTCACAAGAAGAGCTCATCGGCAAGGCTCGTGCTTTTGTTGGCAAGGAAATGGATTCAGAGGAGGAGTCTGCTTCTGAGGAGGCAGAGGAGGAATCTGAAGCTGAATCCGACTCCGGTGTTGCAAGTCTGGCTCTGGCCACTGCCTATGTTGCCAAGTCCATCTTCAACACTGAAGACAATGACTCCCACACCAACGCTGATGATGACAAGGACGATCTTGCTCCCACCTACTGCTTCATGGCACGCAGTGCCAAGGTAAAATCACGCGATGCTTACTTTCAAACATCAAGTGAAGATGACTCTGATTGTGAATCTAAACCCAGCTACAAAACACTTGCTAAAATTGCTACTGAACAACAAAAGGCTATGGAATATACTCAAAAATTGTTAGACAAAAGCGATGACATGTTGGACGCGGAAATGACATGTACACAGTCTTTAGTTGAAGACATAAAAAAATCTTCATGCTAAGTATCAAGAACTTGAAAATCTTCATGAGATGCTCTCAACCTCTAATGAAAAGCTCTCCTATGATTATCTGCAAAGGAAGCAAGACCTTGAGAAATTGAAAGCGGCTCATGAAGATCTTCAAAAGGAAAATGTGTCACTTTGCGCTCAACAGATCAGTTCCGCTCAGGAAGGATTTGAACCACCTTGCTTGAAATGCATTGAGCGTGATAATGCTGCCTCTGTTGCTGAATCTTCCACTGCTGCTACTGTTGCTCTGTCTTCAACTACTGATGTGGTAACTAACCCCTCTTCTGAGGATACCACTGCTATTGCTGATGAAAATGCTAGGTTGAAGACATTGCTTGAAACAGGGATGTACAAAAGTTTGAAGGGACATCAAACACTCTGTGATGTCCTCAAAAAGCAGATTTTGAACCGAAAGCCTAGGAAAGAGGGTGTTGGGTTCGAGAGGAAAATGAATGCTGATGGCTCCTACTGGAAGCCTGAGCAGTATCCCAAAACCACATGGGTTGCTGCAAAGGAACCTTTAGTGGATCCATCTACTTTATCTGGCTTTACCTATGCTAATCCTATTATCATTGATGAATCCTTTGATGCAAACTATAAACTGTTCAAAAATCAGAATAGTGAAGTGTTTGCCAGGTTTATTGGTACTAACTGTAGGAATGGACCGCCAATGAAGAAGATCTGGGTTCCCAAAAGCTGTCTTGAAAATCTTCCGGTGAATGTTGTCATGACACCACCTGTGAAGAAGACAAATTCCGGACCAAAGGTGTCACATGGTCCAACGGCTTCATACAGAAACAGGACTCACCCGAGTCACCCTAACGCCAATGTTTTGCAGGGAAATCATACTCAAACTTATGAATATGAGCGTGTGTCGTCAAACCGCTATGTTCATAATACTAAGAACTTTTCTGCTTATTCATATGAGTATCATTCATCTCCTACAAGGCTATTTGCTAGGGCTTCAAAGCCGAAATTCTCAAATGCTGCACTTAGACTCATTGCTTCTAAGCCACCCCTGAAGATGTGGGTGGTGAAGAAGAACTAACTCTCTTTTGCAGAAAATGGTCTCCAGCCATCAATCAATGGCGTCCGATATAATTGTTGGGGACCTAAAACATAAAGGGACGCATGATAAAATGACTTACTATGTATTCCACATATGAATCGCTTGCCTGTCATACTGTGTGCTAACTTTCATCTATGCTGTGATAATCCAAGTGTGTATCAAATGCTTATGCTTAACAACATACATTGTGAAGCCTATCCCTCTAACTGCACTGTAGGGTACACCAAAAGCTTCAGAATGGATTATTGACAGCGGATGCACTAATCATATGACTGGTGATCAAAGTCTTCTCATAGACTCAACCTTACGTCCATCCGACAAGAGTCAAATCACATTTGCTGACACTGGTAAAGGCAAAGTATTGGGTCTAGGTAGAGTTGCAATCTCAAAGGATCAACACATGGATAAAGTGATGCTTGTTGAATCCCTTGGATTCAACTTAATGTCTGTCTCAATGCTTTGTGACTTAAACATGATTGTGATATTTGGAAAATATCGTTGTCTTGTACTAATGGAATCTGACAAATCTCTAGTCTTTGAAGGGTATAGGAAAGGTGATCTATACATGGTAGATTTTTCAGCAGGTCCAAAACTTGCCGTATGTCTTCTTGAAAAAAGCTTCAGAATGCTGGCTCTGGCATCGAAGGCTGGGGGGCATGCAGGCATGAGGAACTTGCACACTCTCGTCAAGAAGAAGCATGTCATAGGCATCGAAGGTGTCAAGTTCAAAAAAGATCATCTGTGTGGTGCCTGCGAAGCTGGAAAGATGACAAGGGCCAAGCATCCTTCGAAGACAATCATGACGACATCTCAACCCTTTGAGTTGTTGCACATGGACTTATTTGGCCCTACTCACTACTCCACCCTCACAACAACGGCGTGTCTCTATGGCTTCGTCATTGTTGATGACTACTCAAGATACACATGGGTGCATATAATTCTCTACAAGACTGAAGTACAAGATGTCTTCAGACGATTCGCCAATCGAGCAATGAACAACTATGGCGTCAAGATCAAGCATATCAGAAGTGATAACGGCACTGAATTCAAGAACACAGGCCTTGATATTTATCTGGATACAATGGGAATCACTCATGAATTTTCTGCTCCATACACACCACAGCAAAACGACATTGTAGAGCGCAAGAACAGAACCCTCATAGAGATGGCTCGAAAAATGCTTGACGAGTACAAGACACCAAGAAAGTTCTGGCCTGAAGCCATTGATACAGCTTGTCACATCATCAACCGTGTCTACATCCATAAGCTTCTGGGCAAAACATCCTATGAGCTCCTCACTGGCAAGAAGCCAAATGTCAGCTACTTCAGAGTCTTTGGTGCTAGATGTTGGATCAAGGATCCCCATACAAGTCAAAATTTGAACCCAAAGCTCACGAAGGCTTCATGCTTGGCTATGGAAAGGATTCACACTCTTACAGAGTCTTCAACCTCTTCCACTACAAAATCGTTGAAATAGTGGATGTGCGATTTGATGAAACCAATGGTTCACAAAGAGAAATTCTGCCAAGTACACTTGATGAAGCTCCTTCCTGTGAATCTATCAAGCTAATGGGAACTGGTGAAATCATGCCCTCTGAAGCACAGCCTGAAGAGGAACTTATCATCTCTGCACCAAACCAACCTGAAGACAATGTTCAGTCCGAAGACAATCCTCCCAATGATGACTATGATCAACATGAGCAAGGACTTCGTCTAGTTCGTCTGCGTGTTGCAAATGAAGTACAAATCGAGAAGATAATTGATAGCATCAATGCGCCTGGTCCGCTTACTCGATCAAGGGCAACAAAGCTAGCAAATTTCTGTGGGCATTTTTCATTTGTATCAATATCTGAACCCAAGAAAGTTGCTGAAGCTTTTATGGAACCTGAATGGATTCAAGCCATGCAAGAAGAACTTCAACAGTTCAAGCTGAATAATGTTTGGGAACTTGTCAAGCATCATGACCCTCGCAAGCATAACATTATAGGAACAAAATGGACATATCGAAACAAGCAAGATGAGCATGGTCAAGTCGTCAGAAACAAAGCACGTCTTGTGGCTCAAGGATACACTCAAGTTGAAGGAATTGACTTCGATGAAACATTTGCTCCTGTTGCTAGGCTTGAAGCCATTCGCATACTTCTAGCCTATGCAAATCACCAAAACATCTTGCTATATCAAATGGATGTAAAGAGTGCATTTCTCAATGGCAAGATTGAAGAAGAAGTGTATGTTGCACAACCACCTGGCTTTGAAGATCCAAAACATCCTGATATGGTGTACAAACTGAACAAAGCACTGTATGGCCTCAAACAAGCTCCTCGTGCCTGGTATGATACAATCAAAGACTTCCTGAAGAGCAAAGGCTTCAAACCTGGATCCCTCGATCCCACTCTCTTCACGAAGACATATGATGGTGAACTGTTTGTGTGCCAAATATATGTTGATGACATAATCTTCGGCTGCACCAACTAGAAGTACAATGATGAGTTTGGATTCATGATGCAAGAGCAATATCAGATGTCCATGATGGGTGAGCTGAAGTTTTTCCTTGGTCTTCAAATTCGCCAGCAACGAAATGGCATCTTCATATCTCAAGAAAAATATCTCAAAGATTGCCTGAAGAAGTTCGGCATGCAAGATTGCAAAGGCTACATGACGCCAATGCCAGCCAAACATCATCTTGGTCCCGACGACAATGGTAAAGAGTTCGATCAAAAGGTATACCACTCCATGATTGGTTCTTTACTTTACCTATGTGCATCTAGGCCAGATATTATGCTTAGTGTTTGCATGTGTGCTCGATTCCAAGCGGCACCAAAGGAATCGCATCACCTAGCTGTGAAGCGAATTCTTCGATATTTGGCTTACACCCCAACACTCGGATTATGGTATCCAAAGGGCTCAAGGTTTGATCTGGTTGGATTCTCGGATGCTGATTATGCTGGTGACAAGGTGGATCGCAAGTCAACATCAGGCACATGTCATTTTCTTGGTCGATCACTTGTCTGTTGGTCTTCAAAGAATCAGAACTGTGTATCACTCTCAACTGCTGAATCTGAATACATTGCTGCTGGATCTTGTTGTGCTCAGCTTAGGTGGATGAAGCAAACTCTCAAGGACTATGGCATCGATCTGAAGCAAGTCCCTCTCTTCTACGACAACGAAAGTGCCATCAAGATTGCCAACAATCCAGTCCAGCACTCGAAGACAAAGCACATTGAAATTCGTCATCATTTTCTCAGAGATCATGTTATGAAGAAAGATATAGATATCATGCACGTCAACACTGAAGAGCAACTGGCAGATATCTTCACAAAGCCCTTGGATGAGAAAAGGTTTTGCAAGTTACGGTGTGAGCTAAATATCTTGGAATCCTTGAATGTCCTATGATCAGGCACACATCCTAACACTTATGCATGTTGATGACTTAGATGTGCAACACACAAAGTAATGTATATCTTCAATCAATGAAGATTTACACTCTGAGTGTGAATACATTAACATGGAATTTGACTTCGGAGCGCCACGATAATTGTGCGCTGTGTCTGGGTCTAATACTTCCTATACGGTGGGTAACGCCACCACCAAATTTCTCTGTTTGAAGTGTTTCACTCATGGCGTTATTTTGCAAAGATTTCGCATTTGGTTTGTCTTGAGTTTCAATTTATCTTCGTGAGTTGATTGCATATATATATATATATATATATATATATATATATATATATATATATATACACACACACACTAGCGTTCTGTCCTCTACAGCATTCACTTATAGCAATGTCTTCAAGTTGAAACTTTTGAACTAAGTGAATGTGATCGGACCCTAATCTCTCTATGCTTACTATCTCAAACTCAATCTATCCAAATCATATGCATTCTATTGAAACTGTCGAATGTCTTCTCTGCATCCTTGTCAGCAGAAGACACAGAGACAAAACATCAAGTCCTATTTAAATGAATCATCTTAATTGTCGATATCCGGAGAAGCCCGAATGAACATCCGACATACTTGGCGGGCGTGGGAACGTGGGACAAGTCTAAATGTGTTGCATGCTTGCCACGTACCCCACGGATGTGAACAGACAGGGGCACCTGCGTAATTGCGCTGTGCTGCACACCTACTTATAAATATGTGTCCCCTGCGGTAAAGAAATCCTTCTTCCACCTCTCCACCTCCGTCAAAACCCTAGCGCCACCGCTAGCTCGCGACGACGCCGGCGACGAAGCGCTTAGCTGCCGCGACTTCTCCGACGCCGTCCTCACCCGGCCGCGAACATCGTCCTCTCCGCTGTCGCCGTAGGTGTCCTTCGTCGCCAAGTTAGGGCACGGTGGACTGAACTGCTCGGTCTCTCATTATTCCCATCTAGCAGTTCGTCGTGCGGTAATTATAACTCTATTTTTACCACCTTTTTGATCTTCATAAATTCATCCTACTTACCGAAAGTGGTTTCTGCCTACTCAATGTTAGATCTATTCTATCTGCATCTCATAATGCCTAGTCTATTCACTTAGATTTCCTATCTAGTTTGATTCCTCACTTGTACTTATTCACGGATTGGTACAAATCTGGAACCAACTCACCACATATAAGTGAATGTCTTCGCATCATGAGGTTAATGTCTTCAAACTGATTTATCTTCAAAATCTTCTGAGAATGCATATGACCTCTTCCCCTTCCCTCGCATCTCTAATGCTGTCACAGGTACATGTCCATGGGAGAATCCCTTGGTTCTCATAGTCTGCATTTGTTTGCAGAATACTTACAGCATCATATCAATTCTCCTAAAGCCAGTTCCTGCTTGACCAGCAAGCGTAAATCTCTGAAGCCTCTGAACGTATTGAAGCCATTCCTCTTGAAGTTCATGGCTGCAGAAAAATCAGTCAGGAAGGGTGGCAGACAACATCGTGGGGGAACTTCTAGGGATCTGCCTGATGATCTGGCAGAAATATATAAAACAGATCCTGAAGAAGACTACAATCAGCGCAAGACTCGATTCCAATGGATTCGACGCTATTGGGCAGAACAGTGGTACAAGTACAAGTTCATCACCAAGGAGTACGCAGAGAAGAATGCTATCAAGAGTCCTTGGGGCGATATTATATATCGAGGCCTTCCCCCCAAGAATAGGGCTGAAGCCGTTGAGCAAAAATTCTATCCTTGCATGGTCCGTGGACCACAGCCTGAAGAAGCCGACCCATCATCATTACTCTGGTGTCGCGACGACAATCTCTTCAAGCGCAACTTCCAGTTTGTTGTGGCTTCGGCAAAGGAGAACAAGAAGTCATGGGGTTTGGACTTCAATCCTGGTCCCTCTGCTCCCCGCGAGGATGGGACACGAGAAGCTGAAGAGAATAGAATTGGCCCCTTTACAAATCTTGATGGTCTCATCTCCTACGTCTTGGTTCATGGTGCCAAAGTGGATCATCCCAACAATGATTCTGATTCAGATGAAGCCCCTGCTCCTACTCCAAGGCCGAAGAAGCCAAAGAAGGTTAAGGCTTCATCATCAGCCGCACCTCCAAAAGCTTCTCGTGTGAAGCCATTGGCCACTGCACCTCCTGAAGCCAGTGTGCAGTCTGAAGATCAATCTCGTATCTCCAAGAGGACGGAGAAGAAAAAGCAACTCGTCAGGCATACTGATCAAGCTCTGACTCCTACTGCTATTCTGCGTGAAGAACCCATTGATCTATCAAGTGATGAAGATCTTGCGGATGATGCTCTTGAGAAGCTGATAAAGAGCAAGGAAGAAGCAGAAATCTTCAGCAATTTGCCTCTCTTTGATGTGGCCATCATCCACAATTTCATTGATGAGTGGTTCGACACCCCAAATGTCAGCTTTGAAGATTTACAGCTTCCAATTGGCCTCAGCGTCTCTTTCAATGGCGCCATTGCTTCTGAGCTGGCTCTCGCTCAGCTAATCGTTGAGCTCAAGCACAAGATTGATTATGAAAAGGCTCAATTCAAGAAGCATGGCCAAGCTAAGTGTTCAAGACGTCAGAAACTTTAAGGTCATGCTGCATGAGCTCAAAGAAGCTTTTCTGAAGAAGCGCTAAGAAGCTCAAGGCTCTCGTGAGCGCATGAAGAGTTTGGCTGATAAGTGTGTGCTTGCCTACAATGAGGCTGAGAAGCACAAGTCACTTGGCCGTCCTGGCATTGACCCCAGGATGGCAGCAAAGAAAAAGAAGAAGCTTCCTGCTGATCAGCCTGCGCCTTCAAGCCAAGAAGCTCCACGTATTATCTTCCCAAGTAGCATGACTGGCTCGAAGCCGAAGGTCACCACAACCACTTCAGAACAGAAGAAAACGAGGGCTGCAGAGGCCGAAGCCAGAAAGAGGAAGAATACCGAAGCCTCTGATGCCGCTCCCTCCAAGAAGAAGCGCAAGACCAAGAAGAATCGGGCTGCTCCCACAGAGCCCCTCTTTGTTGAACCCATCTCAGTGGTTCATCCTGCATCTGCATCTCAAGAACTTCACATGACTGTTCATGAGCCTGCTTTCACAGAGGCTCCTGAAGCAGAAGATATACCAGTAGCTGAACCCACCCCTGCTAGAGACTTGGGCCATCATGACAATGTTGAAGATGATGAAGTTCTTCCTCAGCTCGAATACAATGTGGTATCATCGCCTGTTCGTACGAACAGCGAACTCATCAGCATTGGTCGTCCTCTGACGCCAATTGCACAGGATGATTCATGGGCTGATCGTCCGCAAGAACAAGACTCCCCCAACACTCCTCAATAACAACAACAAGTCACAACATCCATCCAAGCTGAAGAGGATGAGGGCCTGCCCACTCCATCTCCAAAAGCGTCGCCTGTACTCCAAAGGCTTCGCAAAGGACCTAGGCCTCAAGCTCCTCTTCCGAGCGTTCCAAAAGGAGAAGTGCATCATCAACCTGTTGCACGTCAAGTGTTTTCTGAAGCCACTCCTGCTGTGAATGACTCTACGTCTGAAGCACCTGCTGCTGAAGACAATTCGGCTGCATCAGCCGATGGAGAGCGTCAAGAAGAACGTATTTCTACTCCCCCCATTCAAGAAGAAATAGTTCATGAAGTGAACGTGTCCATGTCTGACCCTCCAGCTCCTCAAGTGGAGGTTGAAAATGTTGAAGCTGCCACCACCAACGACAATGAAGCCAATGACACTGTCTTAGCTGAAGCTAATATGGAGCTTGCAACAACCAGTGTGCCTGAAGCTAATGCGGCCACTACACCTGAAGCTCGTGAGGCCACTGCTTCTGAAGCACCTGCTGTGCAGCCTGAAGCCTCAACTGCTGCCACTGCTCCTGTTCCAGCCCCAAGGCCCTACACAATTGAGCAAGCATACAACCATGGAGAGCTAACAACAGTCGGATGGCCCGTTCTGGTCCCTCCGCCTAATGTCTCTGGTCCTCAATTTGACTATCATGTTGAGCATAGGCCTCAAGTCCAGAAGCCCAAGCCAAGACTGCCAAGGTTTCCAGGTACTGCACACTCACCAGGGTCCTTCAATGCTAATGGCTTCAAGAGCCACAACACATTCTTTGATAGCTCGAAGAACCCCTACACGAAGCCAAGAATTGCATCCGATCGGTTCTGGAGCCATCAACAGCGAAGCTATTACTCCTGTGTTCTGTATGATCAAGGGCGCATCTTCCCTCATATGCGCCTCGACACTGAAGCCATTATTGGACTCCCCTGCTTAGAAGAAGCACTTGACTGCTTTCGTGATGCTGGGCTGCTTAGTTTTGTCACAGATAAAGAACACTGGAATGAAGAACTGTTGCTTCAATTCTATGCTACACTGCACATTCGTGGCTACAACAGAGATACAAAGACTTGGGTTCTCGAGTGGATGACCGGAAACATTCATCATGAAGCCAAAGCTATGGATATCATCGAGCTTACAGGCCTGTCCACTCCCGGAGAACTCTATGAACCTGGCTGTCAACATCATCGCAATGCCCTGGAAAGCATCTTTCATAGGCCTGAACCCAATATGAGTCAGATGTTGAGCATGATGAAGCCTTTGCCCCGTGATGCTGAATATCCAACAGAGTTCTTTGTTGAAGACCTTGAGTATCTGCCACGCACCATATATCACATCATCAGGCGGACTCTATGGCCTATCAAAGGACATTCATCAGCGGCAAAGCTTGAAGGAGCTATGAAGACTTTGGTCTTCTACATTTACAATGGCATCAGCTTCAATGCACAAGATTTCTTCATCAGACAACTGGCTGCCTCTAGCTCTAATCTCTTTGGTTTGAAGTTTTATGCTCCATGGGTCATGCGCCTCATAAAGCGACACTCTACTGTCAACTATCAACCTTCTGCTCGCAATCATGTGATTTTTCTACCTGAGGTTGATATGACAGTTGAATCTGTATATTCTGACCCTACCAAGAAGCCTCTTTGTCTTCAGAATGCCGAGCACCAAAGCTTCACTCAACCCATTGAAGGTGTTCAAGCAGCTACACGAATCTATCCATTGGCTGGAAATACTTGTCTGCCTCATCGAGCACCTACTGAAGCCACTGAAAGCACCATTGCACAAAGGCCTCGCAAGCGTTCTCGGGTTCTCAATGACCGAGAACTTCTTGTGGCCCTTCATCAGAAACAGGATAAGCATCATTTCTGGCTCAAGAGACAGATGCAAAGCATCTTAGTGGATGTCAATCGCATTCGCAACCTTGCCACCAAGAATGCCTTTGTTGCTCACGAAACTTGCCGGCGATCATGGAAGAGTTTGACCCTGCTTAGTGCTGAAGCAGATCTTCAAGAGGATGGCTTCAATGAAAGATTTCAGTTTGACTCCACTCCTCCACAGAATGCTGTCTTACGAAGAACTCCATCTCTTGAAGACTCTGAATATTCTTCCTCTGCGGCTACGGTAAATGCCAGAGTGATCAATGATGATTATGATGCTACTTCGCCACCTCCTACCACTACTGCACGCATCGACACTGCACCAAGTTCATCTGCACCGCCACCCAATGACAACAACCCTGCTGCTTCACCTACTCATCAAGAGGACGAGTAGATGCTCTATGTCTTCAAATCTTTTTGGTCATTACTGACAAAAGGGGGAGAAGCGTATGAGTTAATAGTCTTCAAGTGGGTTCATATGGGCGGTTGCATTATATTTTGCCTCGTGCTTACAACTCTTGCGTTTTGAAACATTTGGTTCTCTGAGTTGTAACACTTAAACTTGATGGTCGTCTGCTACTTATTTGCATTTTCTCGTGCGATGATAACTTCCACACTTAAATCATCCTGCAGACGTCCATTTTTCATTATGCATGTCATCCTATATGCTATATCATTTCATGCATGATGAATTATCTTCATAAGTTGAAGTGGATCTCCATAAGTACAACCTGCCATGTGCATTTGCATTCCAAAAGCAAAATTATTTATATGCACATCTTCAGGGGGAGCCCTTGCTACTTATGAAGACAAATTCCTATCCTTTACAATTTCACATACTTTATCCCTGTTGAAAACTTCAACCAGTTTGTCATCAATCACCAAAAAGGGGGAGATTGTAAGTGCATCTAGTGCCACCCCTAGTTGGTTTTGGAGTATTGACGACAAAGTTGGTTGAGGGACTAATGCGTTTGTGAGAATTGCAGGATAACGCAGGTAGTGTCCCTCATTGATTCAGTTTTCCTACTGGAGATGACCCCTAAAAATGTATGAAGACATTGAAGACAATGGTGGCATGAGAAGATATTCATATTGAAGTCTATGACATGAGAAGACATTGTGTGAAGACTATGAAGCGCGAAGACTGTGTGGTTTCGTTGTTTCCTTTTCTTCTTTGTTGAGTCATAGGAACCACCGTACTGTTAAGTGGGGTCCAAGTGAACTAAGTCAGAGTGACTGAAGTGATGCTCAACCCAAATCCTATGTCTTCGAGCGAAGACAATGAGAGAAAATCTTATCCAGAGTTGGATGAGTCAGCTTTGCTTGTAGCCCAAGTAAAGTTGTCGTGTGTGTTTGAAATCTGACCGTTGGAACACGTGTCAGTTCCTTAGTGACCCAGGGTCATTTCAGACAAATCAGGTCGGGTTGCCTAGTGGCTATAAATAGCCCACCCCCTACACCATAAATTGGTGGCTGCTCAGAGTTAAGATACGGCTTTTGTCGTTTGAGAGCAACCCACCTTGAAGCATTTGAGAGAGAGAAATCCTTGCGAGGACAAAGCCCAAACACCCAGAGCCAAAGAGTGTTAGGCATCACTGAAGTCTTTTTGTCTGTGTGACCTGAAGACTTATTACACTTGAGGACTGTGTATCCTCCAGCCGGTTAGGCGTCTCGTTCTGAGCATCCAAGAGTCATTGTGGATTGCCGGGTGAACGGAGTCTGTGAAGGTTTGGAAGTCTACCTTGAAGACTTACCAGAGTGATTGGGCGAGGACTGGGTGTCCTTAGCTCAAGGGGAATAAGGTGAAGACACGGTCTTCTGAGTTGAATCTCAGCCTCCCTAACCAGACGTACAGTTGTCACAACAACTGGAACTGGTCCAACAAATCCTGTGTCTTCAACAAGCAACTGATTCTATATCTTCCCTCCTTTACTTGAGTTTGTCTTCGTGAAGTCATTGCTTATCGTCTTATCTGATTGACTTCATTGCTTGACTACTAGTGTTGATTGGATTCATACTATCTTCCATCCTGATCCTACTACCTAGCTGCTATTAATCTTCGAACGTTAATGCTATTGCATACTTGAATATGGCTTGCTTGTTGTAGTTTATCTTCCGCTGCATATCAATTAGGTTGTTTCTATTGTTTGTCTTCGAAACTTCCATGTTTTGAAGTCTTTCATAAAAATCGCCTATTCACCCCTCCTCTAGTCGATAACTAGCACTTTCAATCAAATACCCATCTGCTACTGCGAGCTCTAGTAAGGTACACATCAATAACATGTATATCACATATACCTTTGTTCACCTTGCCATCCTTCTTATCCGCCAAATACTTGGGGCAGTTCCGCTTCCAGTGACCAGTCCTTTTGTAGTAGAAGCAGCCAGTCTCAGGCTTAGGTCCAGATTTAGGTTTCTTCTCTTGAGCAGCAACTTGTTTGCCATTCTTCTTGAAGTTCCCCTTCTTCTTCCCTTTACCCTTTTTCTTGAAACTTGGTGGTCTTGTTGACCATCAACACTTGATGCTCCTTCTTGATTTCTACCTCGGCAGCCTTTAGCATTGCGAAGAGCTCGGGAATTGTCTTGTTCATCCCTTGCATATTATAGTTCATCACGAAGCTCTTGTAGCTTGGAGGCAGTGATTGAAGAATTCTGTCAATGACACTATCATCAGGAAGATTAACTCCCAGTTGAATCATGTGATTGCAGTACCCAGACATTCTGAGTATATGTTCACTGACGAAACTATTCTCCTCCATTTTGCAGCTGTAGAACTTATTGGAGACTTCATATCTCTCAATCCGGGCATTTGTTTGAAATATTAACTTCAGCTCCTGGAACATCTCATATGCTCCATGACGTTCAAAACGTCATTGAAGTCCCGGTTCTAAGGCATAAAGCATGACACACTGAATTATCGAGTAGTCATCAACACGCGACTGCCAGGCATTCACAATGTCTGCAGTTGCCGGCGCGGGTGGTAGTACACCTAGCGGTGCTTCCAGGACGTAATTCTTCTGTGCAGCAATGAGGATAATCCTCAAGTTACGGACCCAGTCCGTGTAATTGCTACCATCATCTTTCAACTTTGCTTTCTCAAGGAACGCATTAAAATTCAATGGAACAACAGCACGGGCCATCTATCTACAACAACATAGACAATCAAAATACTATCAGGTACTAAGATCATGATAAATTTAAGTTCAATTAATC
This sequence comes from Triticum aestivum, assembly GCF_018294505.1. Classification (NCBI taxonomy): domain Eukaryota; kingdom Viridiplantae; phylum Streptophyta; class Magnoliopsida; order Poales; family Poaceae; genus Triticum; species Triticum aestivum. The sequence continues at coordinate 55,044,984 of NC_057795.1, forward strand.
ATATTACTTAAGAACTCCCACTTAGATAGACATCCCTCTTACCATCTAAGGGATTACGTGATCCAAATCAACTAAACCAAAACCGATCATCACGTGAGATGGAGTAGTTTTCAATCGTGAACATCACTATGTTGATCATATCTACTGTATGATTCATGATACGTCCATTTTGCATCATGCTTTTATATCAATATTTATTGCATTATGGGTTGTTATTACACATTATATCTCAATACTTATGGCTATTGTCTCTTATTTTACAAGGTTTACCATGAAGAGGGGGAATGCCGGCAGCTGGAATTCTGGCTGGAAAAAGAGCAAATATTGGAAACCTATTCTGCACAGCTCCAAAAATCCTGAAACTCCACGGAAGTCAGTTTTGGAATTAATAAGAATTATTGAGTGAAAAAACACCAAAGGGGGCCCACACCCTGGCCAGGAGGGTGGGGGGGGGGGCGCCCACCCCTAATGAGCGCGCCCCATGTCTCCTAGGCCCCCTGGTGGCCCTCCGGTGCCCATCTTCTGCTATATGAAGGCTTTTACCCTAGAAAAAATCATAGGCAAGCTTATGGGACGAAACTCCGCCGCCACGAGGCGGAACCTTGGTGAAACCAATCTAGGGCTCCGACAGAGCTGTTCTGTCGGGGAAACTTCCCTCCGGGAGGGAAAAATCATCACCATCGTCACCACCAATGATCCTCTCATCGGGAGGGGGTCAATCTCCATCAACATCTTCGCCAGCACCATCTCCTCTCAAAACCCTAGTTCATCTCTTGTATCCAATATTGTATCAAAACCACAAATTGGTACCTGTGGGTTGCTAGTAGCGTTGATTACTCCTTGTAGTTGATGCTAATTGGTTTACTTGGTGGAAGATCATATGTCCAGATCCTTAATGAATATTATTACTCCCCTAATTATGAACATGAATATGCTTTGTGAGTAGTTATGTTTGTTCCTGAGGACATGGGTGTCTTGCTATTAGTAGTCATGTGAATTTGGTATTCGTTCGCTATTTTGATGAGATGTATGTTATCTTTCCTCTAGTGGTGTTATGTGAACGTCGACTACATGACACTTCACCATTATTTGGGCCTAGAAGAAGGCATTGGGAAGTAATAAGTAGATGATGGGTTGCTAGAGTGATAGAAGCTTAGACCCTAGTTTATGCATTGCTTCGTAAGGGGCTGATTTGGATCCATATGTCTAATGCTGTGGTTAGGTTTACCTTAATACTTCTTCTGTAGTTGCGGATGCTTGCAATAGGGGTTAATCATAAGTGGGATGCTTGTCCAAGTAAGGGCAGTACCCAAGCATCGGTCCACCCACATATCAAATTATCAAAGTACCGAACGCGAATCATATGAGCGTGATGAAAACTAGCTTGACAATAATTCCCATGTGTCCTCGGGAGCTCTTTTCTCATTATAAGAAATTGTCCAGGCTTGTCCTTTGCTACAAAAAAGGATTGGGCCACCTTGCTGCACTTTATTTACTTTCATTGCTTGTTACTCGTTACAATTTATCTTATCACAAAACTATCAGTTACCTACAATTTCAGTGCTTGCAGAGAAAACCTTACTGAAAACCGCTTGTCATTTCCTTCCGCTCCTCGTTGGGTTCGACACTCTTACTTATCGAAAGGACTACGATAGATCCCCTATACTTGTGGGTCATCAATTCATGCTCGACCTTTCGGTCTCAGTGTTCCGAGGCCATATCTGCAAATGCTAGGCTCGTCAAGTTCAACCCGAGTATTTCTATGTGTGCAAAACTGGCTTGCACCCGTTGTAGGTGAACGTTGAGCTTATCACACCCGATCATCACGTGGTGTCTTGGCACGATGAACTTTGGCAAGGTGCATACTCAGGGAGAACACTTATACCTTGAAATTTAGTGAGAGATCATCTTATAATGCTACCGTCAATCAAAGCAAAATAAGATGCATAAAAGATAAACATCACATGTAATCAATATAAGTGATATGATATGGCCATTATCATCTTGTGCCTTTGATCTCCATCTTCAAAGCACCGTCATGATCACCATCGTCACCGGTGCGACACCTTGATCTCCATCGTAGCATCGTTGTCATCTCGCCAACTATTGCTTCTACGACTATCACTACCGCTTAGTGATAAAGTAAAGCAATTACAGGGCATTGCATTGCATACAATAAAGCAACAACCATATGGCTCCTGCCAGTTGCCGATAACTCTGTTACAAAACATGATCATCTCATACAATAAAATTTAGCATCATGTCTTGACCATATCACATCACAACATGCCCTGCAAAAACAAGTTAGATGTCCTCTACTTTGTGTTGTTGCAAGTTTTACGTGGCTGCTACGGGCTGAGCAAGAACCGTTCTTACCTACGCATAAAAACCACAACGATATTTCGTCAAGTTAGTGTGGTTTTAACCTTTGCAAGGACCGGGCGTAGCCACACTCGGTTCAACTAAAGTTGGAGAAACTGACACCCGCCAGCCACCTGTGCACAAAGCATGTCGATAGAACCAGTCTCACGTAAGCGTACGCGTAATGTCGGTCCAGGCCGCTTCATCCAACAATACCGCCGAACCAAAGTATGACATGATGGTAAGCAGTATGACTTGTATCGCCCACAAGTCACTTGTGTTCTACTCGTACATATAACATCTATGCATAAACGTGGCTCGGATGCCACTGTTGGGGAACGTAGTAATTTAAAAAAAATCCTACGCACACGCAAGATCATGGTGATGTATAGCAATGAGAGGGGAGAGTGTCGTCCACGTAACCTCGTAGACCGTAAGCAGAAGCATTATGACACCGCGGTTGATGTAGTCGTACGTCTTCACAATCGACCGATCCGACTACCAAACGTACGACACCTCCGCGATCTGCACACGGTCATCTCGGTGACGTCCCACGAACTCACGATCCAGTAGTGCTTCAAGGGAGATTTCCGTCAGCACGACGACGTGATGACAGTGTTGATGAAGCTACCGACGCAGGGCTTCGCCTAAGCACCACTACGATATGACTGGGGTGGATTATGGTGGAGGGGGACACCGCACACGGCTAAAAGATCAATGATCAACTTGTGTGTCTTGGGGTGCCCCCTGCCCCCGTATATAAAGGAGCTATGGGGGAGGCGGCCGGCCAGGAGGAGGGCGCGCCAAGGGGGGAGTCCTACTCCCACCGGGAGTAGGACTCCTCCTTTCCTAGTAGGAGTAGGAGAAGGGGGAAGAAGGAGAGAGGGGGGAAGGAAAGGGGGGGTGCCGCCCCCCTCCTTGTCCAATTCAGACTAGAGGGGGAGGGGGCGCACGGCCCTGCCTTGGCCGCCCCTCCTCTTCTCCACTAAGGCCCATATGGCCCATTATACTCCCCGGGGGGTTCCAGTAACCCCCCGGTACTCCGGTATATGCCCGACCTTGCCCAAAAGACTTCGAAGTCCAAACATAGTCATCCAATATATCGATATTTATGTCTCGACCATTTTGAGACTCCTCGTCATGTCCGTGATCATATCCGGGACTCCGAACTACCTTCGGTACATCAAAACACATAAACTCATAATACCGATCGTCACCGAATGTTAAGCGTGTGGACCCTACGGGTTCGAGAACTATGTAGACATGACCGAGACACGTCTCTGGTCAATAACCAATAGCAGAACCTGGATGCTCATATTGGCTCCTACATATTCTACGAAGATCTTTATCGGTCAAACCACATAACAACATACGTTGTTCCCTTTGTCATCGGTATGTTACTTGCCCGAGATTCGATCGTCGGCATCTCAATACCTAGCTCAATCTCGTTACCGGCAAGTCTCTTTACTCGTTCTGTAATACATCATCCCGCAACTAACTCATTAGTCACATTGCTTGCAAGGCTTATAGTGATGTGCATTACCGAGAGGGCCCAGAGATACTCTCCGACAATCGGAGTGACAAATCCTAATCTCGATCTATGCCAACTCAACAAGTACCATCCGAAACACCTGTAGAGCACCTTTATAACCACCTAGTTATGTTGTGACGTTTGGTAGCACACAAAGTGTTCCTCCGGTAATCGGGAGTTGCATAATCTCATAGTCATAGAAACATGTATAAGTCATGAAGAAAGCAATAGCAGTAAACTAAAACGATCAAGTGCTAAGCTAACAGAATGGGTCAAGTCAATCACATCATTCTCAAATGATGTGATCCCGTTAATCAAATGACAACTCATGTCTATAGTTAGGAAACCTTAACCATCTTTGATCAACGAGCTAGTCAAGTAGAGGCATACTAGTGACACTATATTGTCTATGTATTCACACATGTATTATGTTTCCGGTTAATTCAATTCTAGCATGAATAATAAACATTTATCATGAAATAAGAAAATAAATAATAACTTTATTATTGCCTCTAGGGCATATTTCCTTCATAGCAAACAAATGATACCATTGCAACACATTGATATCATTGAGAGTACCCGGACACCAAAAAAGCAGTGCCAAATCCATAAATCCTCGGATGCTACGGCCTCTAGAACAATTGTTGCATCACGAGACTGACCACAATACATTTCCTGCCATGCCTTCGGGCAGCTTTTCCAAGTCCAATGCATACAATTATTGCTTCCTAGCATGCCTGGCCAACCTCTTCTCTCACTAGATGCCATCAATTTTTTTGTCTTCCTCGTTGGGTGCCCAAAGATATTCAATACCAATGACATGGATGATCACTTTGGCAAAACTACGCACTAACTTAATTGTAGTATCTTCACCAATGTGAAGGTACTCATCAGCATAGTCAGCTGGATTGCCGTATGCAATTACCCGCATAGCTGCCGAGAATTTTTTATATGCGATAAATCCCTTCAAGCCCGCGGCATTTCTTCTTTGAATAAAATACCGACAATTGGCCTCACAAGCTTGCACTATTTCACAAAGAGGGATCGACGCATTCGGTACCTTCTCTGGAAGAGGTGCGGCGGATATGTTGGATTGTCCGTGAAGTAGTCTTGCATCAACATCTCCTTCCCAAGATGGCGATTTCGAGGAATGTAAAGACGGCCGATGGTCGATCCTCGCCGTCTCTTTCGGTTCTCGTCTTCATGCTCCTTCATGGCGAGGGCCATCACCAACATTTGATGCCGATAGGTGGAACAGGGAGAGGGGCGCTCCCGCGGTGCCATTCCGCCCGCAGATTTGGCCGGAGTTGCCGGCGGCGGACGGGCGAAACCAATGGCGGGCAGCGGCGGAAGGAGTGGGGAAGGGCGCGGGCTGAAATGTCCCTCCCACCAACTGCTTTCCTAGGATATAGGGCACTGTCGGGGTCGAGGCAGAAACCTGCGTTTTCACCGGTTGGGGATGGATTTTATTGCACCCCTCAAAAAATTTTACGGGTCCGACGCGTTTGTGGGGTTTGGTCGGGCAACATTTTGCGAGCAGACCCTTATTTTGGCGGTTATTTTACGGATCAGGACATTATACGGGGTTTGCTAGAGATGCTCTAAGGCCACAGAGATGAGACAGCCCGATGCAGATGCCAGCGGGAGGCACACAAAAGCTAGCGGCTAGATGGTCTTTGCGTGCGGCGCTGTTACGTTGAGAGTGTGCATCTGTTCTTCCAAAGCCAAACAATAAATGCTTGTCATAGAGAAAATTCCACGATTATTCGAGTGCCATGCAACAAAATACTAGTCGGTCAAGCCTTAAGGATTGATATCGTCAACCAAACGGAAATACTAATGAAATATAGTAAACAAAAGTTCATAGACAATATATCAAGAGCACGCAAAATAGCATGCAAGAGTTGAAAAACAAATCCCGTTGACGCATGGTTAAAAACTAGAAAAAACATTTGCGGACCTTGAGCGAGAGCTGACTAGCCGAGCACTTGTAGCTCCCACGTCCAGAGTGTGCATATATTCTTCCACAGCCAAACAATACACCCTTCTCACGAAGAAAATTCCACAATAATCCGAGTGTCATGCAGCAAAGTCCTCCTCGATCCAGCCTTAGAGCAACTTCAATAAAAGATGCAAATTTGAAGATATAAAACATGAGACATAAAATATTTCATCTTAAAAAAATGCTTTTTACATCTAAAAAAAGAAGCAACTTCAACAAATGATGTATATTGAAGATGTAAAAGAACAACTGCCACAGACGATGCAAAGTGGAAATGTAAAAAGCTGCCGATAGTCGCGCGGACGTTGTACAACTACTGTGCAACTGCATAGATTAAAAAAAAGCATCCCAAAAAACAACTTAAAAAATTCACATGTCCACAATATCAAATTATTACATAATTTATCAAATCCACAAGATCAAATGCAACACAAATACAACAAAGTTTTGCACAATACAACAAACAAATAATGAAAATAGGCAGCTCTTTCGCCATGCCATTTTTAATACTCCTCCATCAAATCCTTCTGAAGTTGATCGCGCGCATCGGAGTCTCTAATTTCATTAAACACCTTCTTATCTTTGGACATTCTGAACCGACGTCAGAAGTACCTCCCTAGAAAAACGGGTGGTGAACCAAAATAGTTGCGCATCAACCTCTTGTGACCTCAACCCGTTCTCTTCGGATGAACTCATGGCCATACACGGAACCGCAGTACTTCGGCTTCTTCCTCTTGGGCATCGCCACTAGCATAGCAATGTCCTCTTCTTTGATAAAAACATATTCCTCATCCCACAAGGAATCGTCCGAGTTGCACAAGCTCATATATAATGCGGAAAATCACCGTCAAACTACCTCTCCAACCCCAATAAAAAAAACTTCAAGTTTACCCGATTTTTTACCTTGGGGGAATTTTTCGAACATCTTGCTTACAGGGTGGAAGAAATCGGCTGACTGCGGATTGGGTAGCCGTTCAACAGTGGCTTGTGCGGGCGGCGGCAACAACTCGACAGAGGAGACGGCTGCAGCCATACAGAAAAGAAGGCGGGACCGTGCCGTGGAAGCCATTACGGTAGCCGAACCTCCGGTGAAGCTTCGACTCGAAGCGGCAGCAGAAATCGAATCCGCGGATGCGAGGGACAACTGTCGCTACTCTAGCGAGGCAGGCAGAGTCGAGGCGGGCGGGTAGCGGTGGCGTCGATTTCGGCAAATCGGCCGATGGAGGAGCAGACGGCGGGCTGTCGGGCGGAAACGAAACGAAGGTAGTTGGGCGGTTGGCGCGCAACCTCCATTTTTACATCTGCTGGAGCTCCCACGCCAGAGTGTGCATATGTTGCTCCAGAGCCAAACAATACGTGTTTTCCACGGAGAAAATTTCATGATTATCCAAATGCCATGCAGCAAAATCCTCCTCGATCCGGCCTTAGAGGTTGATGCCGCCAGTTGGAAGAAAATGGTGTGGAAATACAATAGACAAATTTTATCAGCAATAATTACTATATTATATGTAAGAGTTGGAAATTTCATGATTATACTAATGTCATGCGATAAAGTCCTCCTCGAACCGGTCTTAGAGGTTGATGTCGTTAGCTGGAAAGAAAATGGTGTGGAAATACAATAGACAAAGTTTATCAGCAATAATTACTACTCCCTCCATTTCTAAATGTAAGTCTTTTTAGAGATTTCTATGCGGACTACATATGAATGTATATAGACGCATTTTAGAGTGTTGATTCACTCATTTTGCTCCGTATGTAGTCCTTAGTGGAATCTCTAAAAAGACTTATATTTAGGAACGAAAGAAGTATATTATATATAAGAGTGAGGGGAAAAAAGGCATGTAAGAGTTGAAATAAAAAAAACATGGACGCACTTTACTGGCAATATCCTCCTCGATCCGGCCTTTAAGGTTGATGCCGCCAGTAGGAAGAAAATGGTGTGCAAATACAATAGACAAATTTTATCGGCAATAATTACTATATTATATGTAAGAGTTGTAAATTTCTTGATGATCCAAATGTCATGCAATAAAATCCTCCTCGATCCGGTCTTAGAGGTTCATGCCGTTAGCTGGAAAGAAAATGGTGTGGGAATACAATAGACAAAGTTTATCAGCAATAATTACTACTCCCTCCGTTCCTACATGTAAGTCTTTTTAGAGATTTCTATGCGGACTACATACGAATGTATATAGACGCACTTTAGAGTGTGGATTCACTCATTTTGCTCCGTATGTAATCCTTTGTGGAATCTATAGAAAGACTTATATTTAGGAATGGAAGAAGTATATTATATATGAGTGAGGGGGAAAAGGACGCGTAAGAGTTGAAATGTAAAAAAATACATGGACGCACTTTATTGGCAATATCCTCCTCGATCCGGCCTTAGAGGTTGTCACTAGGGCGCAATTGGAGATGGAGCTCCATGGGTGTAGCGGCAGTGTGTGTATCAGTAAGACCTGAGCGTGAGATCAAATCCTGAGTATAGCGATGCTGAGAGAGATAGTAACCATCATTAGTTTGATCAACCTCAATTACCAGAAAATAACGGAGAGAAAATCAATCTGACATCTTGAATTGCTCACTCAACTTTTTATTAACAAAAGCAATGTACTTCTGTCATCTCCAGTGATCAACATATCATCAATATAGAGAAGAAGCAAGGTACGACCGCGGTCAGATGTATGAGTGAAAAGTGCAGGGTCATGCTCACTAGAAGAGAAACCAGCAGCTTGATCCACAGAGCTGAACCGCTCAAACCAAGCACGAGGTGGTTGCTTTTTTCCCATAGAGGGCCTTTCGAAGGCGACAAACATGACCATCAGGAACTTCAATACCCAGAGGTGGCTGCATATAGAAAAAACTCATGTAGATCACCATGAAGGAAAGCATTTTTGACATCCATTTGAGAGATTTGCCAAGATCGAGCTGCAGCCACAGCAATCAGAGTACGAACAGAAATTGAAACAACGCAACCATACTATCTATTTACGATAATTTGATTGCTGACAACACGACAACATCACGCTTCTCTTTCTTATTCTTATTTATATAACTGTCACTTTACCGGGCCGGAAAAGTGACACCGTCACGTCTCAGGGTCGTATGCCTGGAACAAGAAGGGTCGTCGTACAATTTCGGCGATTACAAAAAAGAAGGAGGCAAGCTCTCTATCCCTCTTTGTCTTTCCACTTCCCTCGTTCAGGAACAAACACTTCGCCAAATTCTTTTGAGTCCCGGCCCGGTTTTTCCCCACTAACCAATTACGATACGACCACTGAACAAACTTGGTTGACGAACATGGTTTATGCGCCGCTAATCTAGCGGCTTGTCGAGCATTTGACAAACTCACACCATCCATTTCAAATGGGATTTGTCCCGTGGACACATGAGCAATCCAACCCGTCAGATTTCCTTTTCCTCTTCCCATTCGAACTTCTGCAGGTTTCCCTGTAATAGGAAGATCTGCGAGAACTCTTACCCATATCTTACAATTTCTTCGGAATTGTCCGCTCATAGCACGATGGAATTGTCCGATTGTAGCCCGACGCGCTGCTTCAATGGCTCGATATGAAAGACGACCATCTCTACAACTTTTGGTGCCATATCTTCCAAAACCAAGTTGTGTACCATCCGGTTCGCGACCCCTACTACATCTACATTTAAAATATTTACTATATTTCGTATGTTTCAGATATAGCACGTCCCTTCTTATTTTGACTATATGAGATCCGCACTTTGACACCTGAAATTCCGTTATGAGTAGATACTTCCGCAGGAGCATAATCGATTTTCTGGTTAAATACATTACAAGATGTTTTTCCATACTTTCCGCATTCAGTTCTAGCTATTTCCGCACCCCCTAATTGACCAAAACAACAAATACGTATCCCGTCCACCCCTTTTGGCATTATTAATGGAATATCCTTCAGTATTTTACTAAAAATGGAATGAAATGAGATTGGATTGTTCCTCAGTTGAAAAGAGATGTCTTGAGCAATCAGAGAAGCACTTTGATAAACAGATTTGATCTTTACGGACTCAATTAAGGTATTAGTGTTTGTTCTATTAGACAAAAAAGATCGCATTTTTTGCACTTCGTTCAAATAAGAGTTGTACCCGTACGGAATTATCCTCTTTCTCAGTATGATCTCTATCATCATCTCTATTCCCTTTATCAATTTTCCTATCCTACCTGGGTCTATGAATTTCTCTATCAATTCCATTACCTTATCCTTACCCATGAGGTTCCTACATTTGATCCTAAATTGAGTTAGGAGTTGTTTCCGGGCATACTCAAAAAAGGGTTATTATACACCCCAACCCCATCCCTTGGAGAAAAGAAGGTAGCACCAAAGAAAGGAAAGAGCGATATGGTGGTTTTTGTTGTTCCCGTGAAGCGAAGATCATTCGCTTGGCGAATGAAGTGGATCAACCTCTTTTTGGCTCGGGCCAAACACTTTTTCTCGCTGGTAGAGCTTTCTAAAAAAAGCGATGCGAGAGCGTATTCTCTTATCTAAGCTTCCTCCCTTCGCTCCCCCCATCGTAGATGGTTCAGCCACACCCGGTGCCACGAAATGATTGAGAACTAGGACGGGGTCGAAATGCATTTTATTCTTAGTATTAAAAAAGTATTGCATGACCGAATAATTCAAGGAGGGGCGCATAGCGGGGAGGGTCCTTTTTAGTAGATGACTCATCGGGCCGTCCGAGCAGGACTTCTTTGGTAAAAATAACTTGATTCTATTCCTTTTTAGTAAGGAGGTGGCATTTCCCATAAGGAAAGGTATGTCATTTACAACCCCGGCGTATTGAGGCTGCTTGAAGGCCCCGCTCACCCGAAGTGATTTATCAAAATTCTTCTCTCTCGATGGTGATCGGTCATGGTATCCATAATGTTGCATATTTTTCGTCCAAATCCAGATTTCGTTTTGCTTCTCCCGGTCGATCGACTCGACTCTTTTCCTTGCCCCCCGGCCTCTCACTTCGTTTCGTTCTTCCTCTGTACCATCGCTTGAATGAAGACACCCGATCGGCCCGACTTTCCCAAATGTCGGCCACCCGCCCTTTTCCTGTAGTACGGGTCTTGATTTCTTGTCTTGTTTTCGTTTTAGTCGCGGTGATCGCCCGGGAAGAAAGAAATGAATGAATGTCCTTTTGGGAAAATGTAGAATAATACACCTACCGAGACGAAAGCCAAGGGCGAGTTTCGTAGGTGGACGTATCGAACTAAAATAAGATCTAAGATTGACATCTTGATACAATGATTTACCATAATAATAAATAGAGTCAATGGTGATAGAGCCGTGGGAAGAGCCGCTTCTTTTTTGCGACGGGGGCTTCCATTCACCAGCGCAGACTACATACACGTGCTCTCTGAACCGTGCTAGATAGTCACCCATCACACGACTCTCAAACCCAACCTGTGGTGGATCCCGGGGGACAAAGCAAAGTCAAAGCGCTTGATCCTTTGCCCCATACTTTGAGATCTTCCTCCCCGCCGATCAAGAAGCAACGCAGCTCGTGATAGGCTTAGCTTAAGCCGCTAACGTTCGGTTTGGATAAGTAAAGTCCCTTCGGTCGGTTCGCTCAGGTGGTCTTCCCTTATTTTCCCTAACGTCCAGAGTTGTTCTGGTTTGAGAAAGGAGCACCGCCAAGTCCACTAGGGGCGCCCTGAATGAATAAGAAATGTAAAGGTGAGGTCAGGCTTGCATGAAAAAAAGAAGATAATAAGTTAGATGTACACACCTGAGGTTGGTAAGAACTGAGGGACAATGCCCCCCTCACTGGGCCCATCAGCGAAAGCAACTGCTACTTAATCGTAGATTTGCTTTCGTGCAAGGCCCCCGCTGCTGGAACAGGCGGTTGTCATTTTCAAGTAAACGCCCCACCCCCTTTCTTTGCCCGCCGGCCGCCTAGCTCATTATTCTTTGAGATCTGGATAGAGTCTCACTTCGAGGCGGGGGAAGCATGGATTCGATAGATCTATCGAATCCATGCTGCAAGCAGCAAGCGTAGGCTAAAAAGGCAATAGTCTAACGTTGGGGTAGGGTGCACCAAAACAACCGGGGGCCCCGGAGGGGTCAGTACAAAAGTACTATATTCTTTCCACTTACTTTGATTGGCTAGCTGCCTTTTGTAGCGCGCGTACTCTGATCCTCTTCTACCAATCTACAACTCTCTTTACTGAGCGAGACTTCATCTATATCCCTAAAAGTGGATTTGGATTCCCATTTATTCTTTGAATGACAGCTTCAACTAGGCTCCACCTTAGAGAGGGTTTTCGGTTTGAATCAAGATAGGGTCAGGGGCGCGTCGGAACCGTAGCTGCTTAGTCTCAAGCCCGCCGTTTTGACCGCATTTTGAAACGGGCATAAAAAATTCAAAAAAATCAAAAAATTGGAAAACCTTCGCATTGTGTCATTATATGTGACCAAGTTTCCAGGAAAAATAATAAAGTGGTAATACGGTAATTATTTTAAAAAAGTGTTCTCAGAAATGAGCTATCAAGTGTGAAGATTCATGGCTTTCAAGCCAAATGATCAATCTTATGACCACATTCATGACATAGTTTGTTCAAATGATCTCATACTGTGCATAAGGATGCATATTGGAATGGCAAACAATGTTGCCTAAGGAAGTTTTCATTTTCTTTGGACGAAAAAACCATTTTCCATTTTTTGAGTGCCTGAAATGAGTTTTTTTTGTGAAGGACCTACCATATATTTGTTGCAAAATTGGACCTAATCAATTTTATAAAATACTAGGACATATTTAATGCATAATTGACAAAATGGTTGGGTGTCAAATATTTTGATCCACATCTGGTGAAAAAGACAAATTCCCGTCGATTCAGTTGGAAGCGGGTCAAATTTGAACTGCAGCTGCCTCATAGTTTGCTCTTTATTTTTTCCAAAAATCATTTCTAGGTAAATAAGTATCTATTAAATCAGAGAAACACCAAAAAAATTCCAAGATTCAACCACTAGCTAGGAACGGTCAAGCCCGTCGTTTTGACCGCATTTTGAAACGGGCATAAAAAATCAAAAAATTGGAAAACCTTCGCATTGTGTCATTATATGTGACCAAGTTTCCAGGAAAAATAATAAACTTATAATACGGTAATTATTTTAAAAAAGTGTTCTCAGAAATGAGCTAGCAAGTGTGAAGATTCATGGCTTTCAAGCCAAATGATCAATCTTGTGGCCACATTCATGGCATAGTTTGTTGAAATGATCTCATATTGTGCATAAGGGTGCATATTGTAATGGCAAACAATGTTGCCTAAGGAAGTTTTCATTTTCTTTGGACGAAAAAACCATTTTCCATTTTCCGAGTGCCTGAAATGAGTTTTTTTGTGAAGGACCTACCATATATTTGTTGCAAAATTTGACCTAATCAATTTTATAAAATACTAGGCCATATTTAATGCACAATTGACAAAATGGTTGGGTGTCAAAATTTGTGATCCACCTCTGGTGAAAAAGACAAAATCCCGTCGATTCAGTTGGAAGCGGGTCAAATTTGAACTGCAGCTGCCTCATAGTTTGCTCTTTATTTTTTCCAAAAATCATTTATAGGTAAATAAGTATCTATTTAATCAGAAATACATGGTTTGATGGCGAGACATCGAGGTTTGGAAGGTGGCCGAGGGCCCCAACTCTAGAGCGCGTAAGCTCGCATGCCCGCCGCGTGGTCACCGCGTGACCGTGGCGTTGCCATGTGTTCTGGGCGAACTAGGCATGTCTAGTGGGTTAGGCACTCCCCAGGTAGGTGCTAGGAAGAAAATCACAACATAAGATTCTCACGAGGAGACCGATCGATGCTCAAACATGAATAAGTAGCCAAGTGTTTGATTTGCGGTACGGGAAATGCACATGGCTAATGGGCGTGAGTTTTGGCTGAGGATGATCAGTTACTAAGAAGACCGTCTTCACAAATTTTCACCTCAAAAGGAGGAGCCTAGGTGGTACTTGCTTTACAAAGTACCACACTGGACATAAATACGAATGTTGAAGATGGGCTCAAAATAATGAATGGATTGAGCTGGCATTTGGTGGAGGATGGTTATTTGGGCATAGGAAAGCACTGTAGAAAATGGATACCATTTGGACATGCCAAAGTGGTACTTCCTTCACAAAGTGCTGCTCTGAACAGAATAGGAAAATGAATATTTTAGAATTATTTTTGAACTAGGAAAGGAATGTTTTTGACATATTTGATGAAGATATGATCCAAAACATTTATGAGAATTTTTTGGGAATTTTTGGAATAACAGAAATATAGGTTGCTTCACAACCTAGGGCAAAAACTGCCACATGGACATGACACATAGGCAAAACTGATGAGATGGCGCCTAGTCATCACAATCCACCACAATATACAAGGCTATGACCATCTATATTGGTCGTTAACAACTAGAAATAAGGCAGCGGACTAGCACTGTTTGCTTTGTGACCATTTCATGTAAGGAAATTACGACCTTTCTGACCAAAATGGTCGCAATGGTTTAGGGTTTGGAGCCCCCCAAACAGCTTTTGACCAATTGGTCTGAAATGGTCATAGATCTATGACCAATTCTTCCAGGGTCACTGACAGAAGGTCACTAGTTGACATATTTCTTGTAGTGTTCCATCATGTCGAGCTTTAGTGCACACACCTGATCATCTCGTGTCCCTTATATAGTTTCTAGTTTAGGAGTCCGAGCTGGAAGAACAAAAGGTGGAGCTCCACCCTAGTGTTACCCTTTGCCTCGCTCTTTAGAGGCATGAGTGGTCACAACTCGACGTAGTCTAGCAGTTCTATTTGGCGCACGAATTGCGTATAGCAAAGTTGAAGAAGGCATTCTAGGAGCTAAAGGCATCTCACTCGTCTCTCATTCGCTCGATGCTTAAGTACCAGTTTGCTTCTACGTCTACGGTTGAACTTGAAGGCCTCGGATTCCGAAACCTGTAGAGCTTGCACGGTGAAGAAGTACATACTTCATACGAAGAAATGGTAGTCGGACTCCTCTGGTTTTCTCCACAGTAGGAGTAAGCATAATCCTAAAGCCGGCCCAATGGGCTATATTTCTTTAGAGTATTCAAAAAGTATGCTTTTGTCGGAGGGAGATTGCCGGGTCTATGTAGAATAGAGAAGCAACAAAAGAAAATAAATTGAGTAGCCAAAGGCCTCGTGCACAGTATGGAAGGAAGAGGAAAAATGCACGATACGCAATGTACGATGATGAACGTATGGAGTTAGTTCGGTGGGTTGGTTGGGGAGTAGGGCCGGGGGGAGAAACTTGTCCCTTCTTGATGGCGAGTATATGCTTCGATCGATTCTTGTGCTCCCTATTCGCATGTTCTTGATCACCGAACAAGTTACAAAATAAGTTTATGCGCTCCTATCCTTGTTCTTGTGAGTCCTTGTGAAGCTACATTGGTGATGGTTGGTGGTAGATGCGGATTACCAGCGAGCTCTGGATGCTACTCTTAGGGATATTATTACTCTGCTTTTTTGCTATGGTTAGTCATGATTACTGATTAGTTGAGCAGTTCTTTTGAATGTACCAATTTTATTTTTTCATTTATTTGTTTCCCCCCATTTGAAACAGGGCTCAAGTCACTTCCTGAGATGCATTTCACACCTGACTCACCTCCCACGCCTAAAATGTCTCTAAGTAAACGTTTTTCTGCTTGTCTAGTAATTCGGTGAATCTGCGGCCACTAATGCCATTCAGAGACTCTTGGCCATTTCGGCTTTCGCACCATATGATCCCTGCTCATCTGCCCACAACAAAACAGAATTTTTTTATTTTCACTTGCGGTGTTCTCTCCATTTCTTGTTATATGCTGCTATAGGGCTATAGGAATACAGATTCAAACTTGATTGTATGATAAAACTGATTATTGATTCAATTCTTCTACTCACAGCATCTGTTCATTAACTTGTAACTGCCTACTAATTACAGTATCGAGTGTCCTAGTGATGTGGATGCTATATATATAGTCTTCTCAAACTCTGAGTGCACAGATCTATTAAGTTGTAACTGTACCTTCTAGTTTCTTAATCTGAGCAATCGTTGATCATCTCATCCATTTGATCGTTTGAACACTACATTGGAACTAATATCTTTGCGGAATCGTTGATCATACTTCGTGTGTACTAATTGAAATCAGTTGTGCATGTCCGTGCTGCTGCCGCCCCAGGACAAGTGAAGTGCCCCTGTCGACTATGGAGGAGCTTTCGACGTCCGTGCCGCGCGATCAGTCGGGATCGGTGGCCTTCAGTTCCTGCCGGATTTCCCTTGTGACATTAGTCCTCGCAGCACAACCTGCAGCCTTGATCACGTTGCTGTTCTGATACATGCTTGTCTGACCTCGCTCTTGAACTTGTGCATGTCTGCTTCGTCTTTCTTGATCGGTTCCTCGTGTTGCATACAATGAAGTGGTGTCATGTGACGCTGGGCATAATCTCTGAAAAGTCCTGACTGGTTCGGTGTGGTTTTGTTTATTCAACACCAATTGCCTTAGCTTTCTTTTTCTGAAGGAGATAGAGAAGAGAGTAGCTAGATTTCTTTTTCTATTTTGATTTACAAATGGTCCGGTTTTATTTCGAAATGGTCCGTACTTTTCGATCTTTGGGCTTATTAAGCTTAAGAATCTTACTTAATAGGAGAAAATAGCCTCCTAAACATATGGCTAGCAACTGGTTCACCAGGAGTACGCAAGAAAGGCAAAAGCAGTACGAATTATTGATTTAGGAATGGGAATGGGCTAGAACCCTGGGTTCTTCCTTATATAATTAATGGTCTTTTCATTCTAATACTCTATTCGAGAGTTCTCAGTATTTAGCAAAGCTGTTCCTATCTAACGGATAAAAACAGGATCAAATGACAAAGACATTGTTTATGGAGAAAGAGGTGGCTTTTCCCGGATGAAATGAAACATTTGATTTGTGTAACAGGAGAAAGATTTCCCACTCCTTAGCCATAAAGATATGTGTCCATGAAAAAGGGAGGGGATTCAGTGGAACAGGATTGGCCGGGCCGTACAGTCATGGAAACACTTGTTGATTCCTATTTTGGACCCTAGCTCCATGGAACAATATGCTACTGCGGAAACATGGAAGAATTGCAATCTTAGATCAAAACACTATGTGTGGAAAGCTTGATAAGGGTCAGTTACTTGTACATTTGATTAGTATGAGCCACTCACATCGTTTTTTAAGGATAGGTGGGAGTAGGACCCTACAATAAAGAGCAGATAGCCCACATGAATCATGGGAATAACAATACGAGGCCTTTGACGAGTACAGGAGAAATGCAAGATTTGGATCCGCGATTTCAACAAGTAGTTCGTGCTTCGTCGGCAGGGGAGACTATAGGCCATGAAAACCCACCCCTGGTATCTTCACCTGTGGAGTGTGAGTCAAAAAGTGTGAATTTCGTATGTCCCGCTGGCACACGATTTCGATTGCTTTTCTTGTTTCCCGTTTCGGAGATCCGATAATGGAATGCTAAATCGATATCTGGGGTCGAGCTAGGGTACTTATCCTCCCGTCTATAAATCAATGACCAATAAAAGACCAAAGTGGTGATAAATCAAGGGGCGGACAGGAGCAGCATCGTAGCTAGGAACATGTGCTGCACCATAGCTAGTAGGAAGAAGTACAACATAGCTACATTCCCCATAGGGTTGGCGCCCCTCTTCTCCAATACAAATTGAATCATAGCAAGGGCTAAGCTATCTTAAAACCTACTATCAATCTGTTTATAGAACTCAATACTACTATCCATGAGATCATCATAACAAAAACTAGAATTGCCCAACGAAATAGGAATAGAAAGAAATCCAGGGTAACTTGTATCATGAGATGGGTCCATTCCAATTGGAATTCCGTACGGCTACAACTCTTTTTAAACGAGTCGAAGTCCAGTCTTGTCACTTTTCCATCATACCTTTCCGCATCGTCCTTCTCTATTGGGGGCTCCCAACACCTCAGCCAATTCGTGCAGCATCTTATTCAGGATCTCGGTGCTCCCAAAAGTTGTGAGCGACTCCAGGAACAAGACTCTGCCACCTCTGTGCGTCATCGAATGAAGGAAGGAAAGAGCATGTCGTACATAAACCTGGATATTTTCCATGTCGTCCGTATCTACGCACGACATGATACATAAATCCTGCAACAGGAAGCACAATTTTGCTACTGGATCAACATCCACCGTCTTCTTCAGACTCAGACACAAGAACGAAACCGCCAAAAACATGAAACAGAACAAAGAGGAGTAGTACAGCAACTGAATCATAGTCTGACACCGTCGATGGTTGGCTGCCGTGAGGAGGGTGCATTGTAGCAGTTGCTGGTAGGATTTTGGTGTTGCTATGTTCTTGCCGCAGATGATGATATATGTAGATGGTGAGGTTTTGGACTCGAGATATTGCTGGGAGATCACATTTGCCGTCGCATTCCAAACAATTTGTGAGCCATTTAGCTAGTTTAGTGGACATTTGCCTTGTTGATCAACTATTTCGTATATCCAGTTCTGTAGAATTGTTTTGTGCCTCAAACTCCGAACGACCCTTATACTGTTTTACTTTCTGCTGCTTCTTGTTCTACTTTGCGGAGAGAATTTCACCTCTGTGGAATGCCCTATAGCTATATTTAGCTATATTACTCCTCTAGCTATATTTAGCTAGTTCACCGCTATATACGACCAAGGTTTACACCTGAGAGTCATAGTGAATCCTTGCATTCGTGAAACTGACCAGATGAGAACGAAACTGGTGGGAACAATCAACTATACGGCAGCTGCAAAGTTCTAGTTGGCTTCTGAAAATCAACTATGCTGAAATATATTCTCTTTTGAGAGCCCTACATATACCGATCAAACATTCCATTTCAGACTTGTATGCTTTACTATCTAATAAGTTTGATAGAAATCAAGGCGTGTATAGCTTCCTTTGATCCATACCGTAATATTCAAGCTGACTTTGTCAACTTATGCCCCTTTTTCAGGTTGAATTGACAACGCTGTACGTTTTCTTCAACCATAGGAATCATAATTTCGTAGGTAGAGGGGGCCAAGGTGCCACAAACATGGATTTCATGGAAACAAGGTAGTCCGTAGTTGGTAGCAGATGTTCCACGGGATCAGATATCCTCCGTCTTGACTCTGCATTCGAGGAATGCTTGTAGCTGTGCTAGGCGTGAGAAGAACTCTACAATACGATTTCTACGATTGGTACCAGATTGGAATTCATTCTCGGAACTCTCCTCTAGAGAATGGCCTCGATAAAGAGAGTGATAGATCCATCGTGTCATGTGGAAACTAAATCTAGGCGCCGCTATTCGTCCTCAGCCGTATTCTCATTCTAGGAAAAGGTATGGCTCGTTCTGGGAAACGATCAGTAGTAGTGGTGGATGGCAGGTATGGAAGGATCCCGGCAAGTTCCTATCTGAGATTACCACCGGCCCTGCCCTGAGCTGACTTCTTTGCTAGTAGTGAAGTGCGTTTTCACTTAGTTGGAGAAGTCCATAATCCGATTTGACCTCGGGAGCCTGTCCACGGATCTGATCAAAGTATGATTCCCTAGTGCCAAAAGTCCTAAAGCCTATGGCGCCAAGCATGGGGAGTCCGCGGAGAAGAAAAACTCTATTTTGCTATGGGCCAAAACTAGTGTTTTTTCGGATTTCTAGTCTAGTTTAAGTGCAGGCACTACAAGAAAATTGAGATACTGTGACGAAAATCCTCGTGACGATGGTGAATAACGTCACACAGATACCCAATGTGTGATGTTTTATAGGTGGCGTCACTGATCACCATGAATCAGTGATGGTTAACGTCACAAAATCGCCTCAATGGTTGAGTGTCACCAGTCCGCCAATTTCTATGACCGCCAATTTCTATGACGATTTGGTAATTTTGATGACAAACCTATTAAAGTCATAGAATATTACGAATGTATGATGCTCATTTTTTGTCATGTGACGTCCAGAAGTGGGACCCATCATAGATGCTTCACATCTTATTGAATGGTAGGACCCACACGTCAATGTGGACAATGGGACCCCCCATTGTTTAGTCACATTTTATCTAGCGATGGAATTATTTTGTTGTATCTCATAAATAGTCAATGGCATGGAAAATAAGGTTATTACGGTTGTTCGTGAGGTGATGTGTATGGCATTGCGGTTGTTTGGTTCGATCTCAAAAATAAAAATGGTAGGTAGTAGTTGGCAGAAAAATGTGTATATCATGGACAATTATAGGAACAGTAGGCCCAATTCTAGGACAGATTCATTTGTGTGTTTGTGTCGAATGAAAAAAGTTGGGTACAATGATTGGACGACCTCATGTCTAGTTGCACGCCACTACCAACGAGTGCTCTTGATAAAAGAGGAGTTTTATACATCTAAAAAAGGGCTTTATACATCCTAGATCGCTTACACTAGAGGTTGGGGACTACGCGGATGAGTAGATTCAGACTCTAAACAATCATCGTTGAAAACCATCATCTGACGTTACCAATTTTATTTACACAAGTACTCCTTTCTGTCCCAAAATACTTGTCGGAAAAGATAAAAATAGATGTATCTAAAATTAAAATATATCTAGATACATCCATTTCTCCGACAATTATTTTCAGACGGAGGGAGTAGTACAAAAATTCACTCGTTTGCATTTTGTTTTATTCCAAGATCACATATTTAAGACACCTCTATACGTTATCTAACATGTACAACTTTCGCCATATATATTTACAATTCTCTAGAAAAGAGTACATGGAAAATACCACATCATAATGTCTATGCAAGGTTTACTTTTTTTAATAATCATTTGCTACTTATTTCGTATTAAATGAATTGCATACCATTATGTGGAAATTAAATTATGAAAAATAAAACAATCTGCACACCAGAAAAACTCTTTCCCCTCCGTTTCTCTTTCTTTTTCCCGCATCCTGTCCCCACCCGTCAAAGGCCCAGCCAAATTTTCTCCTTCTATTTCGCCCGCGAAGAGGCACCGCTAAAGGCCACCGCCCACCCCGGCATTTTTTCGCCAGATTCAATCGACTCTCCTATATCCCACGACTGCGGCGATCAGGGCCGGCAGATTGGGGGTGGCCGCCCGCCGGCCGACCTTGAATCCACCACACAACCATCCCCACGAGCACTCTGCTCTATCCCCCCTGCTCGCAGCGACCGGCGACGGCGGATTGGAGGAGGCCGCCCGACCGGCCGAGCTCAGATCCACTACATCAACCAGCGACAGCGGATTGGAGGAGGCCTCCCCACCCGTCTCTCTTTCCCCACAGATTGCAGCGACCAGCGTCGGCTGACGGTAATTTACTCATCCCGCCCTCCTTATCCCGCAAGCTCTAGACGTTAGGGATCACCATGGAAGGGATTTGGGGGAGAAAAGCGCACGCGGTCGTGTACATCTCTGAATGCAACGACCATGTGGCAAATCCCGTAGCTCTGTAAGTTTTTCTTGATTTTTACTCAGTTGTCGTGAGATTTCCTGTAATTAAGCGACCATGTGGCTTCCTTGTTTGTGGTTCTGCTACCCCATAAATCGTCCTTACCTAGGATGGTCAAAACTTAATGTCTGCACTTGTTCTTGATACAATATATTACCATATGGAGTTCACGGTGTATGTTATTTATTTCGAATTCTTGATAAAGACTGGGTCTGCACTTGTTCTTGTTCAAAACTGAATAAAGATTGATTCTGCACTTGTTCTTGTTCAAAACAGAATAAAGACCGAGTCTGCACTTGTTCAAAACTGAATAAAGGCCGAGTCTGCAGTTGTTCTTGTTTAACTGAATTCTGGATGCTCCATATTTCCATGTAAGTTGTTTACTTCGGTCTGTTCTGCAACCCTCAAAAGCATCACACAGTAATGTCTTTGCCATCTCCAGGACCGTACATAGAAAATCACCGGCCCTGTGCAAATCAAAATTTAAGCCCCGACGATTGGAGTATAGTTTGTTAATCACTGCAACAGTATAATTTTCATGTAGAATTCAGCACCAGATGCACAAATTCAAGAAAGAACAAAAAACTGGATGTAGTAGTGTACTTATAAACACGAGTAGTAATAAAAGAATAGGGTGCTGAGAACTCCCACAACCTTCAGAGTAGCATTGTAGTTGTAGATCATGAAAGACTGCACGTAAAGCTCCAGTGGGTGATTGCTAGTGTACATGACCATGATCTGCTAGAGTAATTTAATTTGGGCCTTGAGATTGTTTTCTTTTTTGGAATAGTAGCAATGCATTTAGAGAGAGAGAGAGAGAGTGAGAGAGAGAAGAGGGGGTCGTTGGGAGTAATTTTGATGGATTGGGATTGGAGAGAGAAGTACGAGGTGGCTTGGGCCTTGGGGTGCGATATTTCCATCATTGTTTACTCTAATTAATTCTCTGTTTAATTAACATCTTAATTACCTAAAAGGTCGTGAGCCCTCCAATTTTTGAGGCCCTGCTCAACCGCTCCGGTTGCACCTGTTAAAATATTGCCCTGGCCATCTCAAATGACAAGCATCAATTCCAAGTTTGAGTATTAAGGAACACATGAACTACTTAATAGCAGAGCTACTTGTTTATAACTATTTTACACAATCTAGCCTTTTTTGTCTACTAGCAATGAAAGCCAAGTTTCAAGAGATAAGTTAATGTAATCATGTACGTTACAAGTACTCCTCCAAACAAGTTTAAGCATATTTCAGTCATCTAGTGTTGATAATGTAGGCTGGTAGATCTTTCGGCAATTCATTAAGTTCACTCTCTGTCATCTTTTCCAGCTTCAGTTACTAAAATCATGCCACCAGTTCTGGAGAGTGATATGCATAGCAGGGAATATCTTGCGGAACAGAAACGCAAGGGTGAGGCATATTTGAAGGAAAGGAATGCAAGGATTGCGGAACGCAAGGCTGCGGAGCAGGAGTCTCTTAAAGACATACAAAGCATAGCTCGTAGCCTTGTATACTCCAGTGCTCCTAATGCGCAACTGACACAAAAGGCACAAGGTGCTGATGATTGCAGTGACTCAGAGTATGACCGAGATGCTGAAGAGGAGGCCTATGTAGAGGAAGAGGATTTGAGAGATGAAGAGGAGGTCGCTCTTGCTAAGTCCAAAGCAATGGTAATCATGCAGACATACATCTTAAATAATATGTACAATGTCGATTGACTGACTTTAATTTTGCCTTGCTTGTATCATTTGTATGTCATTCTGCACTATAAGTATCACAAATAATTGACTCAAAGATTGATTCACATATTCTGTCAGGAAGCATTATCAAATAAGCCACCCAACATTACTCATGAGAATTGGACTAGCCTTGTCAATAAATGGTCTGATGAAAGAAACAAGGTTTGTAACAAGATATGCGACCAACAATAGTTTTTGCATTCACATCTACTGTACCATATGTAAATACTTATATTCATTTTTTATGTAGAAAATATGTCAAATGAATAAGGAAAACCGAGAAGCTGTCAGGCAACACCAAAAGACGGGATCTATGTCCTATGTTTCCTATTTCAGCAAACTTGTAAGAATTCCAAATATCTTACTTGTAGTCCTATGTCTATTGCATCTGGCCTAT